>NC_068395.1:19225188-19230188 GCF_023724105.1 Carassius gibelio
TTCGTTCTCTCCATATATCTATTAGATCATTTTTATCAATTAATTTAAGCAATTCATCCCTTCCACTATCTCTTTTAAAAACCATATCTTTGGCTATATCCATTCTACTCAAAGCAGTGTTAAAGTCACCCATTAATACAACCTTTTCCCACTTTTCTATATAATCATTTAAATTATTAAAAAATATTTTCTTTTCATCCTCTGCATTTGGAGCATGTACATTACATAAAATTATAGTTTCTCCTCCACAGACCATTTTCACAATTATACATTTGCCTTCTTTATCACAATATATAATTTTAACATCATCACATATATTTCTTTTAACTAAAACTGCAACTCCTTTTCCTCTTTCACCATCACCATTATTATAATAAATTTCCCCCTTCCATCTTCTTTTAACATCTTCCATCTTTTCATTTTTCCAATTTGTTTCTTGCAATAAGATCACATTTGATTTTTTACACAGTTCTTTCACTTTTTCAAATTTTTCCTCTTTCAATAAACCTCTAACATTTAATGATATAATACTTAAAAGGCTAATAATTAAAAAGTTATTTCCTATATACATCCTTCATTTTCTTCTTCCCTATTCATCAGTACCCCAAATCTGTTTTCATCAAATTCTTTTCTTTTCTTCTGCCTTCTATTTTTAACCATTTCTATATTGGGGGTTACCTTTATGGATCTTCTTCTCTGTATTCTTTCCTTTCCCATTTCATTAGATTTCTCGTTGTCTCCTTTTCCCAAATCCTCTTCTGTTTCCAAGTTATTTTGTACTTCTTCCATTTTGTCCTGTTCCTCCGTCATTGTTTGCATTGTCTCTAGTGATGTTTGAATGTCACTTTCCATTTGTCCATCATTGTCCTTTTCTTTCTGATGCTCCACTTCATTTTCTGCACTGTCCATCAAGCCATTTTGTTCTTCTTCCTCCATCCTTTCCAGTGGATGTATATCCTTTTCTGTTGAGTCCTGAATTACCTTCCATCCTTGTCCTTCTACACTCAAAATTTCAGTCTCTTTTATTTGGTTATCATCTCCTTCTTCTTCTTCATTCTCCATCCAACACTCACACTTCACCAATGCACGTTTACAATCTGGGCACTTTACAGCATTGCAATTACGAGCATAATGTCCCTGCTCCTCGCACTCATGACACTTCAAATCAGGACAGTCTTTGAAGACATGACCAGGATCCATGCATAGCCTACAGATTTTCATCTGCCTATCATGCATGATCCTGAAGTATTGTGGCCCTTCGGCCGTTTCAAATTTGGTACTATAGGGCAGGGATACCACCTCTTTTGGAAATCGGACTTTAAGGTATCTTGTTCCATCCGCTATTCTTGTGGCAGGGTAGTATCGCCTTTTAATGTCTGATGTCGGGGCTACGCCCCACATTTCCAACTTTGAAAGAATGTCTTTATTATCGATATATGCTGGTAAGTGCATAAAAGAAACAATGCATTCTCTTGTCTGCAATTTCCTGATTTCACACATCTTCTCTTTTATCATTAAACCATCCATTAAATCATCACACATATGTTCATCCTCCAAAGTCAGTTCATATTCTCTATCTGGTCTTGGTCTTACGGCCAACAGCTTTCCAAATCCAATCTTTGCTGTCACAGCCTCTATAATGTCTTCCACCTTTGCATCTCTTAAATCCATCAGATTCACAATTACTGTAGCTTCCTTCAGAAAAGACTTGTTTGCAAATCGTTCCTTTGCTTTGCCACCAAAACTATTACTATTCCTTCGAATTCCAGTATCTTTTGCCATTTGTTGTCCACATTCTTCCTTTCGTGTTTCTCTTGCCATATCCTTATTCATTACCGTTAATCCATCCGTTGTTGACATTTCCAAAAATAAAAACTCCCCCCAGCAGCTTTAACTGCTGGGGAGTCCAATTTAGAAAAATTATAAGAGACAAAAAAAGAAATAACAAACTAACAAAACAACAAAAAAGGTGGGCCTCTCCCACCAACTGCTATTGCAATGCTTCCTGCCAACTCACTTCCTGTTGCACTCTATCGCCCCCAGGTTGGTATGGCCGTAAGCGAAGACTGCCGCAAAGAGAAGGCTATTTAGAGATCAGCCAATCTAATCGCCAGTACATTATATAAGTAGGAAAGAAAACCCAAAAGCTTAAAGCACCTGGTATTCCTAGCCGGTCTCTCATCCAAGTACTAACCAGACCTAAGCCTGCTAAGATTCAGAGATTGGGCATCGACTCTTTTTTTTTTTTTTTTTTTGCAAAATTATTATATAATTTGTGAAATTTTCCAAAAAGTTTAAAGCACCTGGTATTCCCAGGCAGTCTCCCATCCATGTACTAACCAGGCCCAAACCTGCTAATATTCAGAAATCGGGCATTGACTCTATTTTTTGGCAAAATTCTTATATACTAAGTGAAAATTTTCCAAAAAGTTTAAAGCACCTGGTATTCCCAGGCAGTCTCCCATCCATGTACTAACCAGACCCAAACCTGCTAATATTCAGAGACCGGCATTGACTCTATTTTTTGGCAAAATTATTATATACTAACTGAAAAATTTCCAAAAAGCTTACAGCACCTGGTATTCCCAGGCAGTCTCCCATCCAAGTACTAACCAGGCCCAAACCTGCTTAGCTTCCGAGATCAGACGAGATCGGGCATAGCCAGGTTGGTATGGCCGTAAGCGAAGACTGCCGCAAAGAGAAGGCTATTTAGAGATCAGCCAATCTAATCGCCAGTACATTATATAAGTAGGAAAGAAAACCCAAAATCTTAAAGCACCTGGTATTCCTAGCCGGTCTCTCATCCAAGTACTAACCAGACCTAAGCCTGCTAAGATTCAGAGATTGGGCATTGACTCTTTTTTTTTTTTTTTTTTGCAAAATTATTATATAATTTGTGAAATTTTCCAAAAAGTTTAAAGCACCTGGTATTCCCAGGCAGTCTCCCATCCATGTACTAACCAGACCCAAACCTGCTAATATTCAGAGACCGGCATTGACTCTATTTTTTGGCAAAATTATTATATACTAAGTGAAAAATTTCCAAAAAGCTTACAGCACCTGGTATTTCTAGGCGGTCTCCCATCCAAGTACTAACCAGGCCCAAACCTGCTTAGCTTCCGAGATGAAACGAGATCGGGCATAGCTTTTTTTTTTTTTTTTTTTTTTAACATTTTTTTTTTTTTCTAAAAAAGACTCATACATACATTTAACATACATTTTAAAAACAATCTAAATTACATTTTTGCAATAATACATTAAAATGAAAATATGTCATTTCAAGGAATGGATTCCCTTTTACACTTTTTTTTACAAACACTTATTTTTCATCTTTCATATTATAGTAACAAAACAGAACATTTAGATTAAAACACATCTTTATCCTAAAAAAATTGCACACATGTATTTTTGTCTTCTTTTGTTTGACCATGTTTCTTCTGCTCCATTTAACAAACCTTGCAATGTTTAAGATGCAATTTAAAAAACACTCATTATTGACATTTATTAAAATAGCGACCCCTCTTTTCCTTCCTATATCACAATTACTATACATTTCTCCATTCCACAATTTTCTGATTTCATCACTTATTTTATCTTCCCACCTCATTCCTTGTAGACATAACATATCCCTATTTTTAGTCAGACACATCAATCTTTCAAACCTTTGACTTTGGGATAAGTCTCTAGCATTCAATGAAACAATACTTAGAAAACTCATTAAGGAAAACACAGGATAAACCAAAAACCACCACTCAATTAGTTTCATTGTCTTTAAAGAAAACATGTCTTGCTTCCCCCATTTCCACTTTTCCTCCTTTCCTTTAGCGCATCTCTTCTTATTTTCTGCTTTTTAAGAACCTTTTGAATGTCAACTCCACCTTTTGTTCTTGCTTTTACACCTCTATTCAGTCTTTCTATTCCTTTATTTTCCAAACCAAAAATCCTCCCCCCATTTTCCACTTCTCTTACCTCCGGCAGTATCTTCATTCCCTTATCCTCATCCTTTTCTTGACCTTTTTCATAGTCCATCCCAGTCGTGTCCACTTCTTCCTTTTCCTTAGAAAAGTCTTTGTTAATCAAAATTCTTTCCTCTTTGTCTACTCTTTCTCCCTTCTCCATTCCTTGTTCTCCATCTTTGCTCTTTTCTTCATTCTCATCTTTGTTGGTTTCCTCCTCTTCCTCATTGTCCTGTTCATCTTCCTCTCCTTGAGTCTGCCGCAGTGAATCATTTAAATGATCAGTTGCAGTATCTCCCATCACCTCCTGTATGTCCATATTTGTGTCCTCATTTACCTCATGTTCCATCTCACATCTGCATCTCATGATTGCTTTGTCGCAGCCTTGGCACCGTGGGACTTTGCAGTCCCGCGCATAATGCCCCTGCTCAAAACAGTCTCGACATTTGAATTGCGGACAGTCCTTTTTCTCATGTTCCACACTTACACAGATCCTGCATGTCTTCAGCTGGTTGTCATGAATCACTCTGTAGTACTGCACTCCTTCTTCAGTCATGAACCTGGTATTATATGGCAAAGATGTCACTTCTTGTGGAAACTTTACCTTTAGAAAACGTGTTCCGTCCGCCACTGTTGTCCCCGGATGATATCTTCTTCTTAGAGGCAAAATGGGAGTTACTCCCCAATTTATCAGTTTTTGAATAATTTCCTCATCTTCTATATAGCTGGGCAGACTCAAGAAAGATACCATTCTTTCTGTTGCACACAGTTTCCTTATCTCACATTCTTTTCCGTTAATCATGATTCCATTCAACAGTAAATCACAGTCCAACTCACTTTCCATAGTCATTTCAAATTCATTGTTATTCTTTCTTCTTAGTCCGATCAGTTTTCCAATTCCTACTTTCTCTTCAACTGATTTAATGATCATTATTACTGTTGTGTGTTCTATATCTTTTACAGTCATTGTTAATGTTGCTTCTTTTCTGTATTGCCTCTGATACTTTGTTTGTTGGCTCAACCTCTTTATCATTTGCTGTCGTT
>NC_068395.1:19235188-19245188 GCF_023724105.1 Carassius gibelio
CTTCCTTCCATTCCTGTCTATTTTCTTTATTCAAAAATTTCTTCATAGTTTTTACCCTTAAACTCTTCATCCTTAAATATGGATCTAACAAACCTAAACCTCCCTCCTCAATTGGTCCTATCAGTGTATCATAAGCAATCTTTGCTGGTTTCCCCTCCCATATAAAATTCAAAATACACTTTTTCAACCTCTTATAAGCCCACAACGGCAATGAAGTAACCTCTAATGTATACCACATTTTTGAAAGCATCAGAGCATTTATAATCAAAATTTTCCCTCTTAATTTCAACATCCTTTGTCTCCAGAAGGTCAATCTTCTCTCCATTCCCCCTAAGATTTCGTCCCATATTAAATCTCTAGTTTTCTTTTCATCTTTCCCAATTCTAATTCCCAATATTTTCATATTTTCGGTCTCTTCTTTAAAACTAAAATAATCTGGTAAAGGCTTTGCTGTTCCTATTCTCATCATGACCGTCTTATCTATATTTATTTTTGCTCCTGAACCTTTACAATAGTTTTGTATTGTATTCATTGCTCTCTCAACGCTATCTATATCCCTTAAAATTAATGTTGTGTCATCAGCATATTGATACATTTTTTGTTCCTTTTCTAATCCTTCAAAACCTATTCCTTTAATATTTTCATCTTCCCCAACCACTAAACCCAGTGGTTCAGCAACTATACTATACAATAATGCAGATAAAGGACACCCTTGTCTTACTGATCTTGTTATACTAAATACATCAGTTAAAAACCCATTACACTTTATACAACTAATTGCCCCTTTGTATAAAACTCTAATCCATTTTATAAAATTATTCCCAAAACCAAAATGCTCTAAAAGTTCAAATAAAAAATCATATTCTACCCTATCAAATGCTTTTTCCAAATCTAAACTAATTATGTTTCCTTCTTTATTATTCTCTGTCATATAACTTATTTTTTCTCTTATATTACTAACTGTATCACTTATTTCTCTCCCTATTATTGAATATGATTGATTTGTTGTTATTATTTCAGGTAGAACCTTCTTTAATCGATTTGCTAACATTTTTGCAAGAATTTTAAAATCTGTATTTAACATTGATATAGGTCTATAGTTCTTTAAATCAGCTGAATCACCTCTTTTTTTAAAAATTAGCTTTACCAATCCTACTCTCATCAATTGACTTGCTTGCCCTCTATCATAAATTTCCTCATACACGGGTTTTAAAATGGGGATTAAAATATCCTTAAAAACTCTATAAAATTCACTAGTCAAACCATCTGCTCCAGGACACTTCCCATTGTTTAACTGTACTATTGCTGTCTCTATTTCTTCCTCTAAAAAATCCTTATCGCACATTTCTTTATCCTCTTTAACTACTTTTTTTTTAACACTCTTTAATAAAACCTGCTTTTCCTCCTCTTTTATACCTTCGCTTTTAAATAGATCTGCATAAAATTCCCTTACACTTTGCAAAATCTCTTTGGACTCTTTTACTCTTCTCCCATCCTTTTTTAATACTTCCTTTATTGTATCAGCCTTTTGTCTACTTTCCTCTAAATTAAAAAAGAAATGTGTACACCTTTCTCCTTCCATCACATTCTTTACCCTACTTCTTATCATAGCTCCTCTACATTTTTCTTCTTCTATTTCTTTTAATTTTTCCTCGTAAATTATAATCCTTTCTATATCTCCATTTTCTTTTTGTAATTCCTCTTTCAAAATATTCCTAACTGCTACTTCTTCTCCCCTTTTAATCTTTTGTTTCAATCTACTATACCTCAATGAATACTTTTTTATTTCATATTTAACATTATCCCACCACACCCTCTTATCTTCTTCGAACATCCCTTTCCCTCTCTCATTCATTATTATTGTTTCCACTGCAAATTTATAGTTCTCATCTTTTAAAAGTTCATTATTTAAACACCATATCCCCTTTCCCCTCTCTACACCAGTTTCATTAAAATTAACTATTAACATACTATGATCACTAAGAGATGTAATTTTGTAATATATCTTGTCAATATTTCTTTCCATATTTCTTTTAATCAACATAAAATCTATTCTACTCTGCTTAATTTTATCTTTTACTAACTGTTGCCTTGAAAAATCTTTTATTCCTTCATTTCGTTCTCTCCATATATCTATTAGATCATTTTTATCAATTAATTTAAGCAATTCATCCCTTCCACTATCTCTTTTAAAAACCATATCTTTGGCTATATCCATTCTACTCAAAGCAGTGTTAAAGTCACCCATTAATACAACCTTTTCCCACTTTTCTATATAATCATTTAAATTATTAAAAAATATTTTCTTTTCATCCTCTGCATTTGGAGCATGTACATTACATAAAATTATAGTTTCTCCTCCACAGACCATTTTCACAATTATACATTTGCCTTCTTTATCACAATATATAATTTTAACATCATCACATATATTTCTTTTAACTAAAACTGCAACTCCTTTTCCTCTTTCACCATCACCATTATTATAATAAATTTCCCCCTTCCATCTTCTTTTAACATCTTCCATCTTTTCATTTTTCCAATTTGTTTCTTGCAATAAGATCACATTTGATTTTTTACACAGTTCTTTCACTTTTTCAAATTTTTCCTCTTTCAATAAACCTCTAACATTTAATGATATAATACTTAAAAGGCTAATAATTAAAAAGTTATTTCCTATATACATCCTTCATTTTCTTCTTCCCTATTCATCAGTACCCCAAATCTGTTTTCATCAAATTCTTTTCTTTTCTTCTGCCTTCTATTTTTAACCATTTCTATATTGGGGGTTACCTTTATGGATCTTCTTCTCTGTATTCTTTCCTTTCCCATTTCATTAGATTTCTCGTTGTCTCCTTTTCCCAAATCCTCTTCTGTTTCCAAGTTATTTTGTACTTCTTCCATTTTGTCCTGTTCCTCCGTCATTGTTTGCATTGTCTCTAGTGATGTTTGAATGTCACTTTCCATTTGTCCATCATTGTCCTTTTCTTTCTGATGCTCCACTTCATTTTCTGCACTGTCCATCAAGCCATTTTGTTCTTCTTCCTCCATCCTTTCCAGTGGATGTATATCCTTTTCTGTTGAGTCCTGAATTACCTTCCATCCTTGTCCTTCTACACTCAAAATTTCAGTCTCTTTTATTTGGTTATCATCTCCTTCTTCTTCTTCATTCTCCATCCAACACTCACACTTCACCAATGCACGTTTACAATCTGGGCACTTTACAGCATTGCAATTACGAGCATAATGTCCCTGCTCCTCGCACTCATGACACTTCAAATCAGGACAGTCTTTGAAGACATGACCAGGATCCATGCATAGCCTACAGATTTTCATCTGCCTATCATGCATGATCCTGAAGTATTGTGGCCCTTCGGCCGTTTCAAATTTGGTACTATAGGGCAGGGATACCACCTCTTTTGGAAATCGGACTTTAAGGTATCTTGTTCCATCCGCTATTCTTGTGGCAGGGTAGTATCGCCTTTTAATGTCTGATGTCGGGGCTACGCCCCACATTTCCAACTTTGAAAGAATGTCTTTATTATCGATATATGCTGGTAAGTGCATAAAAGAAACAATGCATTCTCTTGTCTGCAATTTCCTGATTTCACACATCTTCTCTTTTATCATTAAACCATCCATTAAATCATCACACATATGTTCATCCTCCAAAGTCAGTTCATATTCTCTATCTGGTCTTGGTCTTACGGCCAACAGCTTTCCAAATCCAATCTTTGCTGTCACAGCCTCTATAATGTCTTCCACCTTTGCATCTCTTAAATCCATCAGATTCACAATTACTGTAGCTTCCTTCAGAAAAGACTTGTTTGCAAATCGTTCCTTTGCTTTGCCACCAAAACTATTACTATTCCTTCGAATTCCAGTATCTTTTGCCATTTGTTGTCCACATTCTTCCTTTCGTGTTTCTCTTGCCATATCCTTATTCATTACCGTTAATCCATCCGTTGTTGACATTTCCAAAAATAAAAACTCCCCCCAGCAGCTTTAACTGCTGGGGAGTCCAATTTAGAAAAATTATAAGAGACAAAAAAAGAAATAACAAACTAACAAAACAACAAAAAAGGTGGGCCTCTCCCACCAACTGCTATTGCAATGCTTCCTGCCAACTCACTTCCTGTTGCACTCTATCGCCCCCAGGTTGGTATGGCCGTAAGCGAAGACTGCCGCAAAGAGAAGGCTATTTAGAGATCAGCCAATCTAATCGCCAGTACATTATATAAGTAGGAAAGAAAACCCAAAAGCTTAAAGCACCTGGTATTCCTAGCCGGTCTCTCATCCAAGTACTAACCAGACCTAAGCCTGCTAAGATTCAGAGATTGGGCATCGACTCTTTTTTTTTTTTTTTTTTTGCAAAATTATTATATAATTTGTGAAATTTTCCAAAAAGTTTAAAGCACCTGGTATTCCCAGGCAGTCTCCCATCCATGTACTAACCAGGCCCAAACCTGCTAATATTCAGAAATCGGGCATTGACTCTATTTTTTGGCAAAATTCTTATATACTAAGTGAAAATTTTCCAAAAAGTTTAAAGCACCTGGTATTCCCAGGCAGTCTCCCATCCATGTACTAACCAGACCCAAACCTGCTAATATTCAGAGACCGGCATTGACTCTATTTTTTGGCAAAATTATTATATACTAACTGAAAAATTTCCAAAAAGCTTACAGCACCTGGTATTCCCAGGCAGTCTCCCATCCAAGTACTAACCAGGCCCAAACCTGCTTAGCTTCCGAGATCAGACGAGATCGGGCATAGCCAGGTTGGTATGGCCGTAAGCGAAGACTGCCGCAAAGAGAAGGCTATTTAGAGATCAGCCAATCTAATCGCCAGTACATTATATAAGTAGGAAAGAAAACCCAAAATCTTAAAGCACCTGGTATTCCTAGCCGGTCTCTCATCCAAGTACTAACCAGACCTAAGCCTGCTAAGATTCAGAGATTGGGCATTGACTCTTTTTTTTTTTTTTTTTTTTTTTTTTTTTTGCAAAATTATTATATAATTTGTGAAATTTTCCAAAAAGTTTAAAGCACCTGGTATTCCCAGGCAGTGTCCCTTCCATGTACTAACCAGGCCCAAACCTGCTAATATTCAGAAATCGGGCATTGACTCTATTTTTTGGCAAAATTATTATATACTAAGTGAAAATTTTCCAAAAAGTTTAAAGCACCTGGTATTCCCAGGCAGTCTCCCATCCATGTACTAACCAGACCCAAACCTGCTAATATTCAGAGACCGGCATTGACTCTATTTTTTGGCAAAATTATTATATACTAACTGAAAAATTTCCAAAAAGCTTACAGCACCTGGTATTCCCAGGCAGTCTCCCATCCAAGTACTAACCAGGCCCAAACCTGCTTAGCTTCCGAGATCAGACGAGATCGGGCATAGCCTTTTTTTTTTTTTTTTTTTTTTTATTAAGAAATTTCAATCAATAAAATACAATAGATTAAGCACAATCAATAGAAATACAGAACATCGTCTTTACACATCTCTACATTACACCTCTTTCCTTTACATAGATAATTTAAAAAACTCTTCCACTTTCTGGCAACTTCCACATTAAATCGTTTAAAACACAACAGACTTTTGGGGTAAAAACATCATAAAAAGAGTCTAACATATTCACACCTTTAAAGTACACATACAGTCTTTCGATATATAATTCTGTTTTTCTTTTAAACACACTCCAAACATCCAACACAATTTTTTCCTTTTTAGCCACAGTTCTTCTGTCCCATATTGCACTTTTCATTAGCATTACACACAGATTAATGAAACTTTTGTTTTTACACTTTTTTTCCCAACCAAACATCACAACTCTATTCCATTCCATTATATTTTCATCCCACTCCTCAGTCACATCTTTAATTAAACATTTACATTTCCTTAAAAAGTCCTCTAGGTCTCTACAATGTAAAAACATATGTAAAATCCCCTCTTCCTCTTCCTGGCACACTTTACACAGAGCATTTTCTTCCATTCCTATTTTATTTAAAATTACATCAGTAAAAACCACTTTATGCCTTATAAAATACTCCAAACATTCCAATTTAGTTTCCACACATTTCCCCGTCATGTTTCTCCATATACACTCTTTTTTTAAATCTTTGAATTTCTGCACCCAGTATCCATTTACAATCGGCTCTTTAAAAACATAATCTCTAAAAGCACAATAAATCATTTTCACAGTACATTCCTTAAAATCATAAATTTTTTCCCCAAACTTCACATGAATACATTTCTCTTTTGGCTCTCCTTCCATACTTTCTATTCTTTTTATCCACTCTTTAGGTATTGCATTTTTAATGATTTCATATTTATTTTTTATTTCTTGTTCACTGTAATCCTCTTTTGCCTCCTCCATTGCATCTATAATAAATTGTGTCGGTAAAAACCCTTCTTTAAATTCATACAAAACATCTCTCACTCTTGTTATCCCCACATCCATCCATTTCTTTAAAAACAATTCTTTGTCTTGTTTTAAAATGTTTTTGTTTAAAAACAGAGGTTGATTTAAAATGTTTTCTCTCCCATGTGGATCATACTCAACTTTGTCTAAAAATTTTCCCCAGGCACTAAACATTTCCCTATAAAACTCTGGTAAGCACTCTGTCATCCAATTCTTAGTTTTCATCCATAAAATCCCATCCCCCATGTTAAAATCCCCACATTTGTTTAAAAAATATTCCATTGTCTTTTTCCATGCTGCTTTGTGACCATCATCTAGATATTTTTTTACTATTTTAACTCTTAAGCTATTTTTTCTCTGTTCAACATCAATTAATCCCATCCCTCCTTTCCCTACTTCTCCTATTAATGTACTGTATGCAATTCTTGACGGTTTACCATTCCATAAAAAATCTAAAAAACATTTTTTCAACCTTTTCTCCACCCACACTGACATAGCAGTCACATATAAAACATACCACAACTTTGACACCATTAACACATTTAAAATTAAAACCTTCCCTTTTAAACTTAAAGTCCTCAATTTCCAAAAATTTAACCTTCTTTCAATTCCTCCTACTATTTCTTCCCACATTTTTTCTTTAACATTCCTTTCATCTTTTCCCATTAGAACACCTAAAATCCTTATTTCTTTTGTTTCTTTAAAATGAAAATAATCAGTTAAAGCATTTACTCCTCCATATCTCACATATGTTGTTTTTTCTTCATTTAACTTGCCTCCTGATCCCCTACAAAACATCTGTACCACTTCCATTACTTTATTAACACTCTCTATATCCTTAACTATTATTGTTGTATCATCTGCATATTGAAATATTTTTTCATTTCCCCCACTTCCTTCAATGTTTATCCCTCTTATGTCTTCATCTATTTTAACAGCTAATCCCAATGGTTCTGCAACTAAAGAATATAAAAGCGCCGATAATGGACATCCTTGTCTTATTGACCTAGTAATTTTAAAACATTCTGTTAAAAAACCGTTACACTGTATTCTTGTTATTGCTCCCCTGTATAAAATTGTAATCCACTTGACAAAATTATCCCCAAACCCGTACCTTCTTAAAATTCCAAATAAATAATCATGCTCCACTCTATCAAAGGCCTTTTCAAAATCCAAACTAATAACATATCCTTTTTTGTTTTTTTCTTTCATATATCTTATTCTATCTATTATACTTAAAGTTGTATCTGCTATATCTTTCCCTTTTACTCCATACACTTGATTTGTTTTAATTATGGTTGGCATTACCTCTTTCAATCTATTGGCTAAAACTTTTGTTAAAATTTTCAAATCTGTATTCAGCATTGTAATTGGTCTATAATTTTTTAGGTCTACTTTATCTCCTTTTCTTTTATATATCAACTTTATTAATCCCATCCCCATTCTCTGATTCATTTCCTCTTTTTTAAAAATGTCTTCATATACTTCTTTTAAAATACTGGTTAAAAAATCTTTAAAAACTATATAAAATTCACTCCCCAAACCATCTATACCTGGACTTTTATTTTTGTTTAATTCACTTATTGCTCTTTTTATCTCTTCTTCTGTTATCTCTTCATCACAGTCTTTTTTGTCTACATCTCCTACTGTTGTTTTTATTTGATTTAGTAACTCCAATTTCTCTTCTTCTTTCAACCCCTCAGTACTAAACAGATTTTCATAATATGCTTTTACTTCTTTTAATATTTCCTCATTTGTTTCCACCACTACACCATTTTCCCCTCTTATTTCTTTAATCATTCCAGCTTTCCCTCTTATTTTTTCTAGATCAAAGAAAAACTTTGTACATTTTTCACCCTCCACCGTATATTTAGCTTTACTCCTTAGTCTTGCACCTTCATATTTTTTCTCTTCCATGTCTTTCAATAATCCCTCCAATTCTTTTATTTTTTGTATATCTTTCCCATTCTCATTTAATTCATTTTCCAATTTTTCTCTTATTTCTCTCTCCTTCTTCCTCTTACACATCTGTATTAATTTGCAATACTTTATTGTGAATTTTTTTACTAAATATTTAACATTTTCCCACCATATCCTTTTATCTTCACTGTACATTTCATTCTCCTTTTCTTTTTCAATAATTTCTTTAATACTTAACACATACTCCTCATTCTTCAAAACCTCTACATTTAAAACCCATACACCTGGCCCTCTTTTCACTGAACTCCAGTCTACTTGTATAAAAAGTGGTTTATGGTCACTTAAGCTTGATTCTACATATTTCATGTTACCAATAAAACCTTCAATGTTCCTTGTACACAAAATAAAATCAATCCTTGTCTTACACATAAAATTCCCTACTAATTGCCTCCTTGAATATTCTTTCTTTTCTTCATTTCTTTCTCTCCATACATCAATCATATTATTTTCTTCCATTAATAATTTCAGTTCTTTTCTTCCTTTATCATTTTTAAAAACCATTCCCTCACCAATTTCTAATTTACTGAAAACTGTATTAAAATCACCCATCATAATAACTTCTTTATGCTTTTTAAAAAAATCTCTTAATACATTAAAATATTCCTTCTTTTCAGTTTCTACAGTCGGTGCATGAATATTAACTACAATAACTTTTTTCTCCTCATACTCCATTTCAACCGCAATACATTTCCCATCTATGTCATTATATATTGTTTTACATGATACCCCACAGTTTTCTTTGATTAAAATCGCAACACCTCTTCCCAGCCTCCCATCACCATTGTTATAAAAAATCTCTCCACTCCACCTTTTTCTTATTTCAGTCATGTACTCTTCCCTCCAGTTAGTTTCTTGTAATAAAATCACATCCTCTCTTTTACACATTTCTTTCACCTTTTCAAATTTTCCTACATTTGAAAGCCCTCTAGCATTAAAAGTAACAATTCTTAAAAGCATAAAACATATAAAAACATGCATAAAACCCATAAACTCAGTCCATCTCCTCCAAACCTTTTAGCAGCTCATACTTATTTGCACACTCAATCCCATCTTCTTTAAGCATTCTTTTTCTTGCAGTATCAAGATTAGGTATTACCTTTACAGATCTTCTTCTTTTTGATGATTTCCCCTGCGTCTCCTCATTTTCTTTTCCTTGTTCACACTCTTTTGTAGCATCATTAATTTCTATCCCGTCCATCTCCTTTTGCACACTGTCCGTCACATCCATCGGTGTACATAAAATTCCCTCCTGTTGTGCATCACTCAGTACTTTATTCCTTTCATCAACCAGTTCCACATTATCCAAAGCATTTTGCAAGCTGTCTGTCAAATCCATCTGTGTCCAAATTCCCCCATCCTGTTGTGTTTGTATGATTGGTTCGGTACACTCTTTCTGTTGTTCTATATCCTTATTTAATTCCAGTCCTTCACCACGTACCCCTTCTCCAACGTCTCGCTGCTCGTTGTCTCTTTCATGCACCTGCCCGCCCACCTGCTGCTGCTCCTCCTCCTCACCCTGCATCCAACACTCACACTTATTTAAAACCAAATTGCACTCCGGGCACGTCACAGCATTGCAATTTCTCGCGA
>NC_068395.1:19250188-19260188 GCF_023724105.1 Carassius gibelio
TTAACATAGTTATTGGTCTATAATTTTTAAGATCTGCAATGTCCCCTTTTCGTTTATAAATTAATTTTACTAATCCTATCCCCATAAAATAACTGGTTTCTTCCTTTTTAAAAATTTCGTCATACACATCTTTTAAAATTGGTGTCTTACATTTCTAAAAACCTTATAAAATTCACTTGGAAGACCATCTTTTCCTGGACTTTTACCATTATTTAGCTGCATGATTGCTTCATCTATTTCTTCTTTTCCAATTCCCCTTTCACATAATTTTTTATCACCATTATCTATCTTTATTTTGATTTTCCCTACCAGAAATTCAATTTCTTCTCTACCCACTCCTTCCCTTTTAAACAAATTTTCATAATAATCTTTTATTTCTTTTAAAACTTCTTCTTTTTCTTTTACCTTTCCTCCTCCTTTTCCTATTAATTCTTTAATCATTCCTGCTCTCTGTCTGTTTTTTTCCATATTAAAAAAGAACCTTGTACATTTTTCACCTTCCACTAAGTATTTTGCTTTACTTCTTATCATTGCTCCTTTATATTTTTTGTCTTCTATATCCTTTATTTTTTCCTCCAACATTACGGTTTTCTGTAAATTGACAACCTCCTTACTTAGCTCATCTCTTAATTCTATTCTTATTTCTTTTTCTTTTCTTTTTTTAATTTTCTGTATTATTTTACTATGTTCTCTTGCACATTTTCCAATGTCATATTTTAAATTATCCCACCAAATTCTCTTTTCATCCTTATACATCTGATTTCCTTTTTCCTTTTTTATTAATACCTCTATTTGTTCCTTAAAATTCTCATCTTTTAAAATCTCAGTGTTTAACATCCATATTCCCGGCCCTCTTTTAAAATTATTCATATCAACTTGTATACATACAACTTTATGATCACTTAACATTGTTTCCTTGTAATATATAGTATCTATTATCTTCAACATTTCCCTTTTACTTATCAAGAAATCTATTCTACTTCTGCATATAAAATTCTTCAACGCCTGTTGCCTTGAGAATTCTCGTATCCCCTCGTTTCTTTCTCTCCAAACGTCCACAAAGTTATTTTCTTCCATTAGACTTTTTAATTCCTTCCTTCCACTATCAGATTTAAAAACCATCCCATCTGCAATATCCATCTTGCTAAACGTAGTGTTAAAATCCCCCATAATTAAAATATTCTCCCATTTCACAATAATATCTTTTAGTTTCTTAAAAAATAACACCTTTTCTTTTTCTACCACAGGAGCATGAATATTACACAGAACTATATCTGTCTCCCCTCCATCATTTTCACTATCAAACACTTTCCTTGCTTATCATCATAAACCACTTGTGCTTTTTCACACACGCCCTTTTTAATTAAAAATGCTACTCCCCTACCTAGCCTCCCATCACCATTACTATAAAATATATCACCTTTCCATTTTTTTTAAAACTTTCCATTACTTCATCCCTCCAATTTGTTTCTTGAACCACTAAAACATTTGATCTACTACACAAAAGTTTCAACTTTTCAAATTTCCCTGTTTCTAGTAACCCTCTTACATTAAGTGTTGCAATTTTCAAGAACATAATACATAGCAAAGTACATATTATTCTGAACATTCATCAACTTTTCCCAGCTGCATTAATACCTCAAAACTATTTTCACCATAGTCTCTTTTTTTAAATACTTTCTCTTTCAGTTCTTTTTTTTTAATTATATGTCTGTTTTGTACATTCTCTAAATTTGGTTTTACCTTTAGTTGTCTTCTTCTTGTTATTGTAACCTTTTCCCAGTCATTTTTGTTGTCTTCTTTTCTCCCTAGCGTTGCTTTCTCTATCATTTGCATTTCCTGCCTTTCCTTTTCCTCTTCTCTTGTTTGTTTCAAGATTACCGTTTGTATTCCATGTCCTTCTTCTTCTTGCTCTTTTTCCATTTCACAGTACTTCTGTTCCTCCTCTGCATCTTCTCCTATTTGATTCTCATCTTCTTCCTCAGTCTGTTCTGTTTGTTCATCCTCCTTTGCGTCGTCCACATCCTGTGATTTCTCCATTTCATCCACTTGCTCATATTCTTTATCCGTTTCAGCATCTTCCTCTATCCAGCATTCACATTTCACCAGTACTTTACGACACTCCGGGCATCTTACAGCATCACATTCCCTCGAAAAATGTCCCTTTTCTCCACAATTCTGACAGGAAAAGTCTGGACAGTCCTTCAAAATGTGTCCCGGTTTCATACACAATCTACAGATCTTCATTTGACGATCATGTATGATCCTAAAATATTGCACTCCCTCTGCAGTATCAAATCTCGTGCTGTAAGGCAGTGATAACACCTCCTTAGGGAATTTCACACGGACATATCTTGTTCCATCTGTAATTGTAGTGTCTGGATAGTACCTTCTTCTTATTGCAGATGTAACTTTAACTCCCCATGTTTGCAATTTTGCCATTATTTCTTCATCTGTTATATAAGCTGGTAAGTGCATGAATGAAACAACACACTCTCTTTCTTGAAGATTCCTCACTTCACACACAATTCCTTTTACTGTTAGTCCTTCCTTTAAAACTTCACATGCTTCTTCATCCGTTACGGTTACCTCATACTCATTATTTAATCTTGGTCTTACCGCTAACACTTTACTCAGTCCAACTTTTTCAATCACCGCTTTTATCACATCCTCCACCCTTCGATCTCTTACTTCTGTAGCATTAACAATCACTGTGGCCTCCTTTGAGTAATGTTTTTGTTGTTCATTATCTTCCATCTCATTCCTTTGTCTTCTCACCTCACTTGTCTTTGTTGATTTCCTTTGCTTTATTCTTTCTCCAGTATCTTTTTGAAGTTCTTTACTGTTGCTTTTTTCCTCAGCCATGTCTTTGCCATTGCCATGTTGTTCCTCCATAATCAAAACTTTAAGAGCTTTAAAGCTCCTTTGGCCCTAAGCAGTAAATTCTGCTCAGGGCCCTAAAAAATAATAAAACAAACCAAGAAAAAAATAAATATTTAACTAAATACAATATAATATAAGACAAACCAAAAACAAACACATGGGAGAGCCTTTCTCTCCCTACTGCCACCTCTTACTTCCTGGAATGTACCAACAATCACAGGTGCTCAGGGTGGTATGGCCGTAAGCGAAGACTGCCGCAAAGAGAAGGCTATTTAGAGATAAGCCAATCTAATCGCCAGTACATTATATAAGTAGGAAAGAAAACCCAAAAGCTTAAAGCACCTGGTATTCCTAGCCGGTCTCTCATCCAAGTACTAACCAGACCTAAGCCTGCTAAGATTCAGAGATTGGGCATCGACTCTTTTTTTTTTTTTTTTTTTTTTTTTTTTTTGCACAATTATTATATAATTTGTGAAATTTTCCAAAAAGTTTAAAGCACCTGGTATTCCCAGGCAGTCTCCCATCCATGTACTAACCAGGCCCAAACCTGCTAATATTCAGAAATCGGGCATTGACTCTATTTTTTGGCAAAATTCTTATATACTAAGTGAAAATTTTCCAAAAAGTTTAAAGCACCTGGTATTCCCAGGCAGTCTCCCATCCATGTACTAACCAGACCCAAACCTGCTAATATTCAGAGACCGGCATTGACTCTATTTTTTGGCAAAATTATCATATACTAACTGAAAAATTTCCAAAAAGCTTACAGCTCCTGGTATTCCCAGGCAGTCTCCCATCCAAGTACTAACCAGGCCCAAACCTGCTTAGCTTCCGAGATCAGACGAGATCGGGCATAGCCAGGTTGGTATGGCCGTAAGCGAAGACTGCCGCAAAGAGAAGGCTATTTAGAGATCAGCCAATCTAATCGCCAGTACATTATATAAGTAGGAAAGAAAACCCAAAATCTTAAAGCACCTGGTATTCCTAGCCGGTCTCTCATCCAAGTACTAACCAGACCTAAGCCTGCTAAGATTCAGAGATTAGGCATTGACTCTTTTTTTTTTTTTTTTTTTGCAAAATTATTATATAATTTGTGAAATTTTCCAAAAAGTTTAAAGCACCTGGTATTCCCAGGCAGTGTCCCATCCATGTACTAACCAGGCCCAAACCTGCTAATATTCAGAAATCGGGCATTGACTCTATTTTTTGGCAAAATTATTATATACTTAGTGAAAATTTTCCAAAAAGTTTAAAGCACCTGGTATTCCCAGGCAGTCTCCCATCCAAGTACTAACCAGACCCAAACCTGCTAATATTCAGAGACCGGTATTGACTCTATTTTTTGGCAAAATTATTATATACTAAGTGAAAAATTTCCAAAAAGCTTACAGCACCTGGTATTCCCAGGCAGTCTCCCATCCAAGTACTAACCAGGCCCAAACCTGCTTAGCTTCCGAGATCAGACGAGATCGGACATAGCCAGGTTGGTATGGCCGTAAGCGAAGACTGCCGCAAAGAGAAGGCTATTTAGAGATCAGCCAATCTAATCGCCAGTACATTATATAAGTAGGAAAGAAAACCCAAAAGCTTAAAGCACCTGGTATTCCTAGCCGGTCTCTCATCCAAGTACTAACCAGACCTAAGCCTGCTAAGATTCAGAGATTGGGCATTGACTCTTTTTTTTTTGGCAAAATTATTATATAATTTGTGAAATTTTCCAAAAAGTTTAAAGCACCTGGTATTCCCAGGCAGTCTCCCATCAATGTACTAACCAGGCCCAAACCTGCTAATATTCAGAAATCGGGCATTGACTCTATTTTTTGGCAAAATTATTATATACTAAGTGAAAATTTTCCAAAAAGTTTAAAGCACCTGGTATTCCCAGGCAGTCTCCCATCCATGTACTAACCAGACCCAAACCTGCTAATATTCAGAGACCGGCATTGACTCTATTTTTTGGCAAAATTATTATATACTAACTGAAAAATTTCCAAAAAGCTTACAGCACCTGGTATTCCCAGGCAGTCTCCCATCCAAGTACTAACCAGGCCCAAACCTGCTTAGCTTCCGAGATCAGACGAGATCGGGCATAGCCTTTTTTTTTTTTTTTTTTTTTTTTTTTATTAAAGAAATTGTTCAATTCAAACATACATATCAAATATTAACATACAAAGGTACATAATATGCTTTCTTTAACATAGACAATCCTAAAGTTTTGGGCTGTCAGACATCTTACAAATTATAACTAAAAAACACTCATTACATTGTTTAATCTTTTAAAAATGACAATTCCATCCCCAGGTCATTTAAAACCTTTAAGACCTCCTGAGTAAAAACATAATTAAAAAGATTCATTGTTCCCTCCAACCTAAAGTAATAAAACAGACATTCAACATATTTCTCAACTTTTCTCCTAAACATTCCCCACACATCAATTAAAACATTTTCTTTTTTCACCACTACTCTTCTTTCCCATACCGCACTTTTCATCAACATCACAAGTAAATTAATGATCTTCTTGTTTTTACAATTTTCATTAATTCCCAACATGAACACCTTTTCCCACTCAAATTTCCCAATTTCAACTCCTCTCAAAATTAAAATCATGTTTTTACATCTCTCATTAAAAACTTTCAGCTCATCACAATATAAAAACAAGTGTAAAAACCCTTCATCTGCATCTTGGCATACTTTACATGTGGCACTTTCCTCCATCCCAATTTTGTTTAAAATCACATCTGTGAATACTGCTTTGTTCCTGATAAAATACTCCATATTCTCCAGTTTCGTCTGTACAATTTTACCACTCATGTTCCTCCATATATTCTCTTCTTTTACATCATTGAACAACCGTATCCAGTATTCGTTTACAACAGGTTTCTTAAAAACAGTATCTCTAAAAACACAATAAAACATTTTCACAGTACATTCATTAAAAGCACACAGTTTTTCCCCTAGCCTCACATACACATCTTTCCCAGGTTTCTCTTCTTCCATGTTGTCAATTCTGTTTATCCACTCTTGAGGTATTGCATTCTTAATTACATCATACTTGTTTGTTATCTCTCGTCTGCTATAATCCTCCTTTGCCTCCTCCATCACATCCACAATGTATTGCACTGGTAAAAACCCCTCTTTGAATTCATATAAAACATCTCTGACTTTCGTGATTCCCACATCCCACCAATTCTTAAAAAAAACCTCCTTCCCTTGACTTAAAATGCCGTTGTTTAAGAATAAAGGCTGATTTAAAATGTTCTCTCTGCCTTGTGGCTTAAAATGCACATTCGTTAAAAATTTGCCCCATGCCCCCATCAGTTCTTTATAAAAATCTGGCAGCCCCTCCGTCATCCATTTTTTAACTTTCATCCATAAAATGTTGTCCCCCAAATTAAAATTACTACACTTACTTAAAAAATGCCCCATTGTTCTCTTCCATGCCACTTCGTTTTCTTCATCCAAGTACTTTTTTATTATTTTCACTCTCAAGCTGTTCTTTCTTTGCTCCACATCCATTAACCCCAGTCCTCCCTTCTTCACTGCTCCTATTAAAGTGTTGTATGCTATTCTTGGTGGCTTCCCTTCCCATAAAAAATCTAAAAAACATTTTTTCAGCCTTTTTTCTACCCACAACGGCATAGATGACACATATAAAACATACCACAATTTCGAAACCATTAAAACATTAAGAACTAAAACCTTCCCTTTCAAAGTTAATGTTCTCATTCTCCAAAAATTCAATCTTCTTTCAATCCCTCCTAAAGCTTCTTCCCACATAGTTTCATCTGCTTTCTTTTCATCCCTCCCCATTAAAACACCTAAAATCTTCATTTCTTTAGTTTCCTTAAAGGTAAAATGTTCTGTTAAAACCGGTGCCCCTCCAAATCTCATATACAGCGTTTTGTCCTCATTTACTTTAGCTCCTGATCCCCTACAATACTTTTGTACAATTTGAATTGCATTTTCCACACTCTTCAGATCTTTTAACAATAATGTTGTGTCATCGGCGTACTGAAAAATTTTACTTTCCCCTCCCTCGATGCCTATGCCTTTTATCCCCTCTCCATGTTTTACAGCCAATCCCAAAGGTTCTGCAACTAAAGAATATAAAAGAGCTGACAACGGACATCCTTGTCTTATCGATCTAGTAATTTTAAAACACTGTGTTAAAAACCCATTACATTTAATTTTTGTTATTGCGCCTTTGTATAAAATCCTAATCCATTTCATAAAATTCTCTCCAAAACCAAAACTTTTTAAAACATCAAATAAAAAACCATGCTCCACCCTGTCAAAAGCTTTCTCAAAATCTAAACTGATAATAAACCCATCTTTATTGCTTTCATGTATGTATCTTATCATATCTTTTATACTAATAGTTGTATCTGCTATGTCTCTCCCTTTCACTCCGTACACTTGGTTAGTTTTAATTATACTCGGCATGACTTCTTTCAATCTGTTGGCTAAAATTTTAGATAAAATCTTTAAATCAGTATTCAGCATTGTAATCGGTCTATAGTTCTTTAAATCTGTCTTCTCTCCTTTTCTCTTGTATATCAATTTCATTAAACCCATTCCCATTCTTTGATTTAATTCTCCTTTCTTAAACACCTCTACATATACTTCTTTTAAAATGCTAGTTAAAAAATCTTTAAAAACTATATAAAATTCACTCCCCAAACCATCTACACCTGGACTTTTCTTTTTGTTTAATTCACTTATTGCTCTTTTAATCTCTTCTTCTCTTATCTCTTCATCACATTCTTTTTTGTCTACTTCTCCTACTGTTGTTTTTATTTGCTTCAGTAACTCCAGTTTCTCTTCTTCCCCCACCCCCTCAGTACTAAACAGGTTCTCATAGTATGCCTTTATTTCTTTTAATATTTCCTCATTAGTTTCCACAACTACACCATTTTTCCCTCTTATTTCTTTAATCATTCCAGCCTTCCCTCTTATTTTTTCTAAATCAAAAAAAAACTTTGTACATTTTTCACCCTCCACAGTATATTTAGCTTTACTTCTTAGTCTTGCGCCTTCATATTTTTCCTCTTCCATTTCTTTCAATATTCCCTCCAATTATTTTATTTTTTGTATATCTTTCCCATTCTCATTTAATTCTTTTTCCAATTTTTCTCTTATTTCTCTCTCCTTCTTCCTCTTACTTCTCTGTATTAATTTACTGTACTTTATTGTGAATTTTTTAACTAAATATTTAACATTTTCCCACCATATCCTTTTATCTTCGCCGTACATTCCATTCTCCTTTTCTTTTTCAATAATTTCTTTAATACTTAACACATAGTCCTCATTCTTCAAAACCTCTACATTTAATACCCATACCCCCGGCCCTTTCTTCACTGAACTCCAGTCTATTTGCATAAAAATTGGTTTATGGTCACTTAAGCTTGATTCTTCATATTTAATATTACCGATAAATCCTTCAATGTTCCTTGTACATAAAATAAAATCAATCCTAGTCTTACACATAAAATTACCCAATAATTGCCTCCTTGAATATTCTTTCTTTTTTTCGTTTCTTTCTCTCCATACATCAATTATATTATTTTCTTCCATTAATAATTTCAGTTCTTTTCTTCCTTTATCATTTTTAAAAACCATTCCCTCTCCCATTTCTAATTTACTGAAAACAGTATTAAAATCACCCATCATAATAACTTCTTTATGTTTCTTTAAAAATTCTCTTAATACATTAAAATATTCCTTCTTTTCATTCTCTACTGTTGGTGCATGAATATTAACTAAAATAACTTTTTTCTCCTCATACTCCATTTCAACCGCAATACATTTCCCATCCATGTCATTATATATTGTTTTACACGATACACCACTGTTTTCTTTTATTAAAACTGCAACTCCTCTTCCCAGCCTCCCATCACCATTGTTATATAAAATCTCTCCGCTCCAACTTTTCCTTATTTCAGTCATGTACTCTTCCCTCCAGTTAGTTTCTTGTAATAAAATCACATCTTCTCCTTTACACATTTCTTTCACTTTTTCAAATTTTCCCATGTCTGACAGCCCTCTAGCATTAAAAGTCACTATTCTTAACAGCATAAAACATATAGAAACATGCATAAAACCCATAAACTCAGTCCACCTCCTCCAAACCCTTTAGCAACTCATACTTATTTGTACATTCAAAACCATCTTCTTTAAGCACTCTTTTTCTTGCAGTATCTAAATTGGGTATTACCTTCACAGATCTTCTTCTTTTTGATGATTTCCCCTGCGTCTCCTCATTTTCTTGTCCTTGTTCACACTCTTTTGTAGCATCATTAATTTCTACTTTTGCACACTGTCCATCACATCCATCGGTGTACATAAAATTCCCTCCTGTTGTGCATCACTCAATACTTTATTCCTTTCATCATCCAGTTCCATAGTATCCAAAGCATTTTGCAAGCTGTCAGTCAAATCCATCTGTGACCAAATTCCCCCATCCTGTAGTGTTTGTATAATCGGTTCGGTACACTCTTTCTGTTGTTCTATATCCTTATTTAATTCCAGTCCTTCACCTCGTACTGTTTCTCCATCAACTCGCTGTTCGTTGTCTCTTTCATGCACCTGCCCGCCCACCTGCTGCTCCTCCTCCTCCTCCTCACCCTGCATCCAACACTCACACTTATTTAAAACCAAATTGCAATCCGGGCACGTCACAGCATTGCAATTTCTCGCGAAATGGCCTCTCTCCTCGCATTTATGGCACGTGAACTCCGGGCAGTCCTTCACCACATGGTCTGGGCTCATGCACAGCCGACAAGTCTTAACCTGATGACTGTGCATCACCCGAAAATATTGTGGTCCCTCTGCCGTTTCTATTTTTGTGCTGTAAGGGAGGGAGGCCACCTCCTTCGGGAACCGTGCCTTTACGTATCTCGTCCCATCCTCAATGCTGGTGCCCGGATAAACACGCCGCTTTATTTTTGAAATTGGGGAAACCCCCCAAACCTCCAGTTTATTTAAAATCTCTTCATCAGCAAGGTAGACGGGCAGATGCATGAAAGAGACAACATAGTCTCTGTTTTGAAGTTTTTTTATCTCACAGTTCACTCCATTTATTACCAATCCCTCAGTCAGTTTATCACAAGTTTCTTCT
>NC_068395.1:19265188-19270188 GCF_023724105.1 Carassius gibelio
CAAAACTCCTAATTTGAATTGACAGACATCTTACATACATTTAAAAAGAAGTCATTAAATATTTTAATCTTTTAAAAATGACAATTCAATCCCCAGCTCTTTGAAAACCTTTAACACCTCCTGAGTAAAAATATTATAAAAGACATCAATCGTTTCCTCCAACTTACAATAATAAAACAGACATTCAACATATTTTTCAACTTTTCTCCTGAACACATTCCATACATCAATTAAAACATTTTCCTTTTTCACCACCACTCTTCTTTCCCAAATCGCACTTTTCATCAGCATCACAAGTAAATTTATCAGCTTCTCATGTTTACATTTCTCATTAATGCCCAACATTAACACCTTTTCCCACTCAAAGTTCCCATTTTCCTCTCCTCTCAAACTTAAAATCATGCTTTTACACCTCTCATTAAAATCTTTCAGCTTATCACAATATAAAAACAAGTGTAAAAACCCTTCATCAGCATCTTGGCAAACTTTACATATTGCACTTTCCTCCATCCCAATTTTGCTTAAAATTACGTCTGTGAACACTGCTTTGTTTCTGATAAAATATTCCATATTCTCCAGTTTAGTCTGTACAATTTTCCCCTTTATATTCCCCCATATTTTTTCTTCTGTTACATCATTGAACATCTGTAGCCAATATTCATTTACAACAGGTTTCTTGAAAACCACATCTCTAAAAAAACAATAAAACATTTTAACTTTACATTCTTTAAAAGCACACAATTTCCCCCCCATATTTACATACACATCTTTTCCTTGATCTTCTTCTTCCATATTTTCAATTCTCTTTATCCATTCTTTAGGTATAGCATTCTTAATTAAATCATATTTGTTTGTAATCTCTTGTCTGGTATAATCCTCCTTTGCCTCCTCCATCACATCCACAATGTATTGAACTGGTAAAAAACCCTCTTTGAATTCATATAAAACATCTCTGACTTTCATGATTCCCACATCCCACCACTTCTTAAAAAAAACCTGCTTCCCTTGATTTAAAATGCAGTTATTTAAGAATAAAGGCTGATTTAAAATGTTCTCTCTACCTTGTGGCTTAAAATGCACATTATCTAAAAATTTTCCCCATGCTCCCATCAGTTCTCTATAAAATTCTGGCATCCCCTCCGTCATCCAATTTTTTGTTTTCATCCATAAAATGTTGTCCCCCAGATTAAAATGACTACACTTGTTTAAAAAATGCCCCATTGTTCTTTTCCATGCTGCTTTATTTCCTTCGTCTAGATATTTGCTTATGATTTTCACCCTTAAACTGTTCTTTCTTTGCTCCACGTCCATTAGCCCTAGCCCCCCCTTCCCCATTGCTCCTATTAAAGTGTTATATGCAATTCTCGGTGGCTTTCCTTCCCATAAAAAATCTAAAAAACATTTTTTCAGCCTTTTTTCTGTCCACAACGGCATTGAAGCCACATATAAAATATGCCATAACTTAGAAACCATTAAAACATTCAAAATTAAAACCCTCCCCTTCAAAGTTAAGGACATTAATCTCCAAAAATTTAACCTTCTCTCGATCCCTCCTAACATCTCCTCCCACATAATTCCTTCTGCTTTGGTTTCATCCCTCCCCATTAAAACACCTAAAATCTTTATTTCATTCATTTCCTTACAATTAAAGTGCCCAGTTAAAACCTCACTTCGCCCAAATCTCATGTATACCGTTTTATCCTCATTCACTTTAGCCCCAGATCCCCTGCAAAATGATTGTACTATTTTCATCACTTCCCTTACACTCAACAAATCTTGCAGCAATAGCGTAGTATCATCAGCGTATTGAAATATTTTATTCTCTCCTCCCTCTATGCCTATTCCTTTTATTCTCCCTTCCTGTTCTACCATTAACCCAAGTGGTTCCGCAACTAAAGCATATAAAAGTGCCGACAACGGGCAGCCCTGTCTAATTGATCTTGTTAATTTAAAACACTCTGTTAAAAACCCATTACATTTAACTCTCGTTACAGCACCTTTATATAAAATCTTAACCCATTTAATAAAATTCCGTCCAAAACCAAAAGTATCCAAAACCCCAAATAAAAAATCATGCTCTACCCTGTCAAAAGCCTTCTCAAAGTCCAAACTGATTATAAAACCATCTTTCTTCTTTTCATTAATATATCTTATGGTATCTTTTATGCTCATTGTTGTATCTGCAATGTCTCTTCCTTTAATACTGTAAGCTTGGTTTGTTTGAATTATTGTGGGCATCACTTCTTTTAATCTGTTAGCTAAAATTTTTGATAAAATCTTTAAATCTGTGTTAAGCATTGTTATAGGCCTATAATTCTTTAACTCCACTTTGTCTCCTTTCCTTTTATATATCAGCTTCATTAATCCCATTCCCATCCTTTCGTTCATCTCACCTTTCCTAAAAATCTCGTCAAATACTTCTTTTAAGATAGTTGTTAAAACATCTTTAAAAACAATGTAAAACTCACTCCCCAACCCATCTATCCCTGGACTTTTCCTCTTGTTTAACCCAATTATTGCTCTTTTTATTTCTTCTTCTCTTACTTCATCATCACACTCTTGTTTATCCACTTCTCCTACTCTGGCTTTTATTTGCTTCAGTAATTCCACTTTTTCTCCTTCTTTTACCCCCTCTGTACAGAATAAGTTCTCATAATATGATTTTATTTCCTCTAAAATGTCTGCATTTTTTTCTACTATTCTCCCATTTTTGCCCCTTATTTCTTTAATCATGTCTGCTTTCCCTTTTCTTTTCTCTAGATCAAAGAAAAATTTTGTGCACTTCTCCCCCTCCACTGTATATTTTGCTTTGCTTCTTAATCTTGCAACTTCATATTTCTCCTCTTCCATTTCCTTCAGTCTACCTTCTATTTCTTTTATTTTCTCTATGCTTTTTTCTGCCTTATCCAGTTCCTCATTTAAGTTTTTTCTTAGCTCTCTTTCCTTATTTTTCTTACATTTATTAATTAATTTGCAATATGTTATTGTAAACTTTTTTACCAGATATTTCACGTTCTCCCACCACATTCGCTTATCCTCACTATACATTTCATTTTCTTTTTCCTTTTCAATTATCTCCTTTATACTTAAAACATAATCTTCATTCTTTAAAACCTCTGTATTTAAAATCCAGACTCCCGGCCCTCTTTGCACTTTACTCCAGTCTACTTTAAAAAATAAAAACTTGTGATCGCTAAAACTTGTTTCTTCATACTTAATCTTTTTTATAAAATTCTCCACATTTCTTGTACATAAAATAAAGTCTATTCTTGTTTCACACACAAACTGCCCCACTATTTGCCTCCTTGAAAATTCTTTTATCTTTTCATTTCTTTCTCTCCACACATCGATGATATCCTTTTCTCCCATTAATGCTTTTAATTCTTTTCTCCCCTTGTCATTTTTAAAAACCATTCCTTCTGCCATGTCTTGTTTACTAAAAACTGTGTTAAAATCCCCTATCATTATTATTTCCGTATACTTGTTTATGATATTTCTTAAAACATAAAAAAAATCTTTCTTTTCCTTCTCCTCTGTTGGTGCATGTACATTGACTAAAATCAGTTCACGTCCTTCACAATTTACTTCAACCACCATACATTTCCCCATCTTATCTTTATACACTACCCTACTTGAATTAAAAACATCTTTCCTTATTAAAAAAGCCACTCCTCTTCCAAGCCTTCCATCCCCATTGTTATATAAAATATCCCCTTCCCATTTCTTTTTATAGTCCTCCATCACACTCTCTTTCCAATTTGTTTCTTGTAAAACAATAACATCTTCGCCTTGGCATTTTTCCTTCACTTTTTCAAATTTACCCATGTCCATCAGTCCCCTTGCATTAAAAGTAACACAACTTAAGACCATTAAAAAGAAAAATAAATACATAACAAACATTACTTTCCATCTTCTCCCTCCAACCCACTTAACACTTCATATCTGTTTACAATTTTCACTCCGCCCATTGTCATTATCTTTTTTCTAGCATTTTCCACATTTGGTTTTACCTTTAATGTTCGCCTTCTTATTTGTCCTCTCTCCTCTCTGTCTTTTTCCATGTTATCCATCCTCGTTTCTTCTCCACTGTCCATTTCTTTGTTTTGATCATCCATTCTATGTCCATCTCCGTCCATGCCATCTAAAAGATTTTTAAAACTGTCCGATATTTCCATTTCCGTCCATTGAGTGTCCTGTTCTGTTGTATGCTCCTCGTCTGCATCATTTACTTTTTCTCCTTCTTCCTCTCTGTTGCTCGCTCCTCCTTCTGTTTCTTCTTGTTGCAATCCGCCTTCCTCTTGTCCTTCATCAGTTTCTCTTTCCACCTCGCTGTTTCCTTCATGCACCTGTCCGTCCAACTGAAGTTCCATACCTCCTTCCTCTCTTTCCATCCAACATTCACATTTATTTAAAACTTCTTGACACCCTGGGCATCTGACAGCATTGCAATCTCTTGCAAAATGTCCCCTCTCCTCGCACTTCCGGCACTTAAAATCTGGGCAGTCTTTCAGCAGGTGTCCAGGGCTCATGCACAGCCTACAGGTCTTCACCTGATGGCTGTGCATCACCCTAAAATACTGCTGCCCTTCTGCTGTTTCCAGCTTTGTGCTATATGGCAAAGATGCGACATCTTTGGGGAATCTCACTTTTAGGAACCTTGTTCCGTCTTCTATGTCAGTGCCCGGGTAACATCTTCTTTTTATCTGTGAAATGGGAATAACTCCCCATCCTTCCAATTTACCTATAATTTCTTTGTCATCAATATAGACGGGCAGGTGCATGAAGGAAACAACATAATCTCTGTTTTGCAAATTTTTTACCTCACAGTTCACTCCTTTTATCATCAGTCCATCAATCAGTTTGTCACATGTTTCTTCTTTCTCCATTGTTAATTCATATTCTTTTCCTTGTCTTGGCCTTAGTGCCAGGATTTTCCCGTGTCCACATTGTTTTGATACAGCCTTGATGATATCCTCTGCTCTCACCTCGATCACATTCTC
>NC_068395.1:19277688-19282688 GCF_023724105.1 Carassius gibelio
AATTCATTCTCATCCCCACTCTCATAGTTTTCAATTCTTTCAATCCAGTCCTTTGGTATCGCTTTCTTTAAATCCTCATATTGTCCTTCTAACTTCCTTCTCCACGCCCTTTTGCCCCCCTCTCTCAATGCATCCACAACTGCCTGTAAAGGTACATAACCCTCTATCACCTCATACAATAGATCTTTTATTTGTCTCAAACCACAATCCCACCATTCTTTATAATACATGACCTTACCGTCCCTTATGATATTCGGATTTAAAAACAATGGTTGTTCTAAAAGCTGGGCCCTTCCTTTAGGTAAAATCAGTACATTTTCTAAAAATTCCCCCCATGATTCCAAAACCTCCACATAAAAACATGGCAGACCTTTTAACATCCAGCTTTTCATTTTCATCCATAAAACATTACATCCCATATTACATTTTTCCAGGTAATATTCCATGACTCTTTTCCAAATTACATCACTTTTGCTCTCTAGAAACTTCTGAACTGTTTTAATTCTCAGCGTTCTCATTCTTAAAAATGGATCTAAAAGTCCCAATCCTCCCTCCTTTATGTTTCCAAGTAATGTATCATATGCAATCTTAGCCCTTCCATTTCCCCATAAAAACTTTAAAACCAATTCTTTCATTTTTTTGTAGTACAGATGAGGCAATGGGGTTACTCCCAACACATACCAGACTTTCGACAGCATCAATGAATTTATAATTAAAACTTTCCCCCTTAGCTTTAAATCTCTAATTTGCCAAAATCTCAGTCTTTTTCCAATTCCATTTAAAACACCTTCCCAATTCAAAGTGTCTGCCTTATTAGAATCAATACCAACCCACAACCCCAAAATCTTGATGTGCTGCATTTCCTCCTTGAATTGTATATGCTGCGGTATTTCCTCTACTCTGCCAATCCTCATACACACACTTTTCCCCACATTTACTTTGGCTCCCGACCCTTTACAATATCTTTCTAAAATCCCCATTGCCCTATCAATACTTTGGATGTCTTCTACCAACAAGGTTGTATCATCTGCATACTGATACACTGCTTCTCTTTGGAAATGGTTCTTTATTTGTATTCCTTTGATTTCTCTGTCTGCCTTAATAGCCAAACCAAGTGGCTCGGCTACCAGAGAGTAAAGTAAGGCAGACAGTGGGCATCCTTGCCTGATCGACCTTGTTGGTTGAAAACAATCCGTTAAAAAACCATTGCATTTTATGCATGTTAACACATCTGAGTAAAAAATCCAAATCCATTTTCTAAAATTTTCTCCAAAACCAAAAGCCTTAAGAACATCAAATAAAAACTCATGCTCTACCCTGTCAAATGCCTTTTCTAAATCCAGACTTATTAAAAATCCCCCCTTTCCCTTCTCCTTCATATAATAAATTGTGTCTCTTATACTTTTAACCACATCTACTATATCTCTTCCTTGCACCCCGTATGCCTGTGTTGTTTTTATTATTTTTGGTAAAACCTTTTTTAATCTGTTTGCTAATACTTTTGCTAATATTTTAAAATCTGTATTCAACATGGATATAGGTCTAAAATTTTTAAGATCTTTTGGATTACCGCTTTTTTTGTAAATCATTTTTACCATGCCTATCTTCATTTTTTCACTCAACACCCCCTTCTTGAAAATTTCTTCAAAAACTTCTTTTAAAATTGGCACTAACATTTCTCTAAAAGTTTTATAAAATTCATTAGTCAAACCATCCACACCAGGGCTCTTTCCAGGTTTTAACTGTTGAATTGCCATATCTATTTCTTCTTCCTTAATTTCTTCATCACACAAAATCCTGTCCTCACCTGTTAACTTAGATTTAATTTGTTTAATCAAAAACTCCTCATCATTTTTTCCTATACCTTGTCCCTTAAACATGTCCATGTAATATTGCTTTACTGTTTTCAAAATTTCTTTAGTTTCTGTTTCTATTTCCCCTTTTTTATTTAAGACTTCTTTCAATAGATCAGCCTTCTGCCTATTTTGTTCTAAATTAAAGAAAAATTTTGTGCATCTTTCTCCCTCTACTGCATATTTTGCTTTACTTCTTATAATTGCACCCTTACATTTTTCCTCTTCTAATATCTTTAATTTATCTTGTAGCATTATTATTTTTTCAATTTCCTCTTTTCCATTGCTTTCTGACACTTTACTTAACTCATTATTCAGGAGTTTGGTTAATTCGGTTTCCTTCTGTCTTTCTAATTTTCTGACATTTTTGCTGTATTCTATTGAAAATGTCTTTATTTCCCACTTAACACTGTCCCACCATACTCTTTTCTCTTCCCTATACATTCTATTAATTTTGCTTTCTTCCACAATCCCTTTAATACTTTCCTGATATGCATTACTCTTTAAAATCTTTGCATTTAAAACCCACACTCCCCCTCCCCTTTTCACACTTGAAGAATCTAATGTTAAAAATAAGAGAGAATGATCACTAAGACCAACTCGTTTATAATAAACATTAGTAATATTCCCTTGCATTTCCTCTGTACATAAAATATAATCAATCCTACTTTGTTTCAGTTCTTTTAAAACAAATTGTCTTCTTGAAAATTGCCTACTCGTTCTATTTCTTTCTCTCCACACATCAATCAATTTAAAATCCCCCATCAGTTTGTTCAACTCCTCCCTTCCCTTATCAGTCTTAAAAACCATATTACTTGCTAAGTCTAATTCTGTAAAAACAGTATTAAAATCCCCCATTAAAATCACCCTTTCATTAATTCTTACATTTGCAGATATTGTTTTAAAAAATTCCACCTTTTGCTTTTCTTCATTTGGAGCATGTATGTTACATATTGTACATCTCTCATTTCCTTTTTCTATTTCAACAGCTAAACATTTCCCTGCTCCATCATTAAACACCACACTTTCTTTTTCACACACCTCTCTTCTTATTAAAATAGCAACCCCTTTCCCAGTTTTCTCTGTACCATTATTACAATGTATATTCCCATCCCATAAATTTTCAAACCTTTTAACACAATAATTTTTCCAATTCGTTTCTTGTAATACAAATACATCCACCCCTCTACATAATTCCCTCATATTTTCAAATTTCTCCACATCCATTAAACCTCGTGCATTAAATGAAACAACTCTTAAAAACATAAAAACAATATAAAATAAATAATTAAAACATTTCATTTTTTTTTTCAGTCATGCTCCATATCTCTCAGTACATCAAATCTGTTCTCACAACCCTCCTTGTCTTTTAATATTCCTTGCCTTAAAAATCTTTTCTTTGCAATGTCTATATTGGGTGTTACCTTTAAAGTTCTTCTTCTTTGTATTCCTTCTCGTTCTTTCCTACGTTTCTCTTCTCCTTTTCTCTCCATTCTCCTCTCCTGATAACCTTCCTCGTCGTTTTGTTGTTCCCCATGTTCCTCGCTCATATCCATAGTCTTTTGCACAGTCCATTGAGATGTTGTTATTTCTCCATCTAGTTCTTTCTTCTTTTCTCCTGTGTCCCCCTGATGTTCTTTCTCTCCATTGTCCTCTCTCAGTCCACAGTGTTTCTCTTCTCCTTTTCTCTCCATTCTCCCCTCCTGATAATCTTCCTCATTGTTTTTTTGTTCCTCCTGTTCTTTGCTTATTTCCATGGTCCTTTGCACCGTCCCTTGTGATATTGTTTTTTCTCCATCATTTTCTTTTTCCTCTCCTCCTGTGTCTGCTTGATGTTCTTCCTCTTCATTTTCCTCTCCCAGTCCACAATCTTCCATCTCCTTGTTTAAAACATTGTCCATCTCGGTTTCCCTCTGCTTTTGCCCACCCACATTAACAACCATATCTGTTTCTTGTTCACTACTATTTTCTCCCTCCCCCATCCAACATTCGCACCTCACCAACACTTTCCTACATTCCGGGCACTTCACTGCATTGCAGCTTCTTGCCAAGTGCCCCTGCTCTTTGCACTGGTAACAAATAAAGTCCGGGCAATCTTTAAATACATGTCCTGGATCCATACACAATCTACAGGTTTTCACCTGCCGATCGTGTATAATCCGAAAGTACTGTGTGCCCTCAGCAGTCTCAAACTTGCTGCTATATGGTAGAGATACAACTTCCTTTGGGAACCTGACCTTTACATATCTCGTACCATCTGCTATTTCAGTACCCGGATATGTTCTTCTCTTAATGTTGGTTGAGGGAGTTACACCCCATGCCTCCAATTTATCTAATATATCCTGGTCATCAACATATGCAGGCAAATGCATGAAAGAAACAACATATTCTCTTACTTGTAGCTTTCTAATCTCACAAAATTGTTGCTTGATTCTTAGTCCATCCTCTAGCTTTTCACACTCCTCCTCATTTGATAATGTGATCTCGAATTCTTTGCCTTGTCTTGGTCTTATCGCCAAAATCTTTCCTCCTCCAATTTTTCCATTCACTTCTTTGATAATATCCTGCACCGATCCATCTCTCACCTCTGCCAGATCCACAATTACAGTTGCTTCCTTTGAATAAATAATCATTTTCTTTGCCTCGTTGTATCCAAGCCGTTGTCCTGTAGTGTTTTCCGTGTCAAAGTCCCTGCGTCTTTCTCCTGCCATTTCCTTGTTCATTTCCATGTAATCAGTCCAATTTTGAAAAAATAACAAAAAAAACCCTCCAAAAATAAAAATCCTCCCCAGACAGCCTAGGCTGCTGGGAAGTGTTTGAACTTAAAAACAAAACAAAACAGAAAAACAGAAAAAAAGCTAACTTTAAACAAAAAATGGGTTTACAAACAACAATGGTGAGCCTACTCTCACCCACTACTGCCACCTCACTTCCTGCTAGCACTCTAGCGTTGCCAGGTTGGTATGGCCGTAAGCGAAGACTGCCGCAAAGAGAAGGCTATTTAGAGATCAGCCAATCTAATCGCCAGTACATTATATAAGTAGGAAAGAAAACCCAAAAGCTTAAAGCACCTGGTATTCCTAGCCGGTCTCTCATCCAAGTACTAACCAGACCTAAGCCTGCTAAGATTCAGAGATTGGGCATCGA
>NC_068395.1:19287688-19290188 GCF_023724105.1 Carassius gibelio
CATGTACTAACCAGGCCCAAACCTGCTAATATTCAGAAATCGGGCATTGACTCTATTTTTTGGCAAAATTATTATATACTAAGTGAAAATTTTCCAAAAAGTTTAAAGCACCTGGTATTCCCAGGCAGTCTCCCATCCATGTACTAACCAGACCCAAACCTGCTAATATTCAGAGACCGGCATTGACTCTATTTTTTGGCAAAATTATTATATACTAAGTGAAAAATTTCCAAAAAGCTTACAGCACCTGGTATTCCCAGGCGGTCTCCCATCCAAGTACTAACCAGGCCCAAACCTGCTTAGCTTCCGAGATCAGACGAGATCGGGCATAGCCAGGTTGGTATGGCCGTAAGCGAAGACTGCCGCAAAGAGAGGGCTATTTAGAGATCAGCCAATCTAATCGCCAGTACATTATATAAGTAGGAAAGAAAACCCAAAAGCTTAAAGCACCTGGTATTCCTAGCCGGTCTCTCATCCAAGTACTAACCAGACCTAAGCCTGCTAAGATTCAAAGATTGGGCATTGACTCTTTTTTTTTTGGCAAAATTATTATATAATTTGTGAAATTTTCCAAAAAGTTTAAAGCACCTGGTATTCCCAGGCAGTGTCCCATCCATGTACTAACCAGGCCCAAACCTGCTAATATTCAGAAATCGGGCATTGACTCTATTTTTTGGCAAAATTATTATATACTAAGTGAAAATTTTCCAAAAAGTTTAAAGCACCTGGTATTCCCAGGCAGTCTCCCATCCATGTACTAACCAGACCGAAACCTGCTAATATTCAGAGACCGGCATTGACTCTATTTTTTGGCAAAATTATTATATACTAACTGAAAAATTTCCAAAAAGCTTACAGCACCTGGTATTCCCAGGCGGTCTCCCATCCAAGTACTAACCAGGCCCAAACCTGCTTAGCTTCCGAGATCAGACGAGATCAGGCATAGCCAGGTTGGTATGGCCGTAAGCGAAGACTGCCGCAAAGAGAAGGCTATTTAGAGATCAGCCAATCTAATCGCCAGTACATTATATAAGTAGGAAAGAAAACCCAAAAGCTTAAAGCACCTGGTATTCCTAGCCGGTCTCTCATCCAAGTACTAACCAGACCTAAGCCTGCTAAGATTCAGAGATTGGGCATCGACTCTTTTTTTTTTTTTGCAAAATTATTATATAATTTGTGAAATTTTCCAAAAAGTTTAAAACACCTGGTATTCCCAGGCAGTCTCCCTTCCATGTACTAACCAGGCCCAAACCTGCTAATATTCAGAAATCGGGCATTGACTCTATTTTTTGGCAAAATTATTATATACTAAGTGAAAATTTTCCAAAAAGTTTAAAGCACCTGGTATTCCCAGGCAGTCTCCCATCCATGTACTAACCAGACCCAAACCTGCTAATATTCAGAGACCGGCATTGACTCTATTTTTTGGCAAAATTATTATATACTAAGTGAAAAATTTCCAAAAAGCTTACAGCACCTGGTATTCCCAGGCGGTCTCCCATCCAAGTACTAACCAGGCCCAAAACTGCTTAGCTTCCGAGATCAGACGAGATCAGGCATAGCCAGGTTGGTATGGCCGTAAGCGAAGACTGCCGCAAAGAGAAGGCTATTTAGAGATCAGCCAATCTAATCGCCAGTACATTATATAAGTAGGAAAGAAAACCCAAAAGCTTAAAGCACCTGGTATTCCTAGCCGGTCTCTCATCCAAGTACTAACCAGACCTAAGCCTGCTAAGATTCAGAGATTGGGCATCGACTCTTTTTTTTTTTTGCAAAATTATTATATAATTTGTGATATTTTCCAAAAAGTTTAAAACTCCTGGTATTCCCAGGCAGTCTCCCTTCCATGTACTAACCAGGCCCAAACCTGCTAATATTCAGAAATCGGGCATTGACTCTATTTTTTGGCAAAATTATTATATACTAAGTGAAAATTTTCCAAAAAGTTTAAAGCACCTGGTATTCCCAGGCAGTCTCCCATCCATGTACTAACCAGACCCAAACCTGCTAATATTCAGAGACCGGCATTGACTCTATTTTTTGGCAAAATTATTATATACTAAGTGAAAAATTTCCAAAAAGCTTACAGCACCTGGTATTCCCAGGCGGTCTCCCATCCAAGTACTAACCAGGCCCAAACCTGCTTAGCTTCCGAGATCAGACGAGATCGGGCATAGCCAGGTTGGTATGGCCGTAAGCGAAGACTGCCGCAAAGAGAGGGCTATTTAGAGATCAGCCAATCTAATCGCCAGTACATTATATAAGTAGGAAAGAAAACCCAAAAGCTTAAAGCACCTGGTATTCCTAGCCGGTCTCTCATCCAAGTACTAACCAGACCTAAGCCTGCTAAGATTCAGAGATTGGGCATTGACTCTTTTTTTTTTGGCAAAATTATTATATAATTTGTGAAATTTTCCAAAAAGTTTAAAGCACCTGGTATTCCCAGGCAGTGTCCCATCCATGTACTAACCAGGCCCAAACCTGCTAATATTCAGAAATC
>NC_068395.1:19295188-19297688 GCF_023724105.1 Carassius gibelio
GGTCTCCCATCCAAGTACTAACCAGGCCCAAACCTGCTTAGCTTCCGAGATCAGACGAGATCGGGCATAGCCAGGTTGGTATGGCCGTAAGCGAAGACTGCCGCAAAGAGAGGGCTATTTAGAGATCAGCCAATCTAATCGCCAGTACATTATATAAGTAGGAAAGAAAACCCAAAAGCTTAAAGCACCTGGTATTCCTAGCCGGTCTCTCATCCAAGTACTAACCAGACCTAAGCCTGCTAAGATTCAGAGATTGGGCATTGACTCTTTTTTTTTTGGCAAAATTATTATATAATTTGTGAAATTTTCCAAAAAGTTTAAAGCACCTGGTATTCCCAGGCAGTCTCCCATCAATGTACTAACCAGGCCCAAACCTGCTAATATTCAGAAATCGGGCATTGACTCTATTTTTTGGCAAAATTCTTATATACTAAGTGAAAATTTTCCAAAAAGTTTAAAGCACCTGGTATTCCCAGGCAGTCTCCCATCCATGTACTAACCAGACCCAAACCTGCTAATATTCAGAGACCGGCATTGACTCTATTTTTTCGCAAAATTATTATATACTAACTGAAAATTTTCAAAAAGCTTACAGCACCTGGTATTCCCAGGCGGTCTCCCATCCAAGTACTAACCAGGCCCAAACCTGCTTAGCTTCCGAGATCAGACGAGATCGGGCATAGCCAGGTTGGTATGGCCGTAAGCAAAGACTGCCGCAAAGAGAGGGCTATTTAGAGATCAGCCAATCTAATCGCCAGTACATTATATAAGTAGGAAAGAAAACCCAAAAGCTTAAAGCACCTGGTATTCCTAGCCGGTCTCTCATCCAAGTACTAACCAGACCTAAGCCTGCTAAGATTCAGAGATTGGGCATTGACTCTTTTTTTTTTGGCAAAATTATTATATAATTTGTGAAATTTTCCAAAAAGTTTAAAGCACCTGGTATTCCCAGGCAGTGTCCCATCCATGTACTAACCAGGCCCAAACCTGCTAATATTCAGAAATCGGGCATTGACTCTATTTTTTGGCAAAATTATTATATACTAAGTGAAAATTTTCCAAAAAGTTTAAAGCACCTGGTATTCCCAGGCAGTCTCCCATCCATGTACTAACCAGACCCAAACCTGCTAATATTCAGAGACCGGCATTGACTCTATTTTTTGGCAAAATTATTATATACTAACTGAAAAATTTCCAAAAAGCTTACAGCACCTGGTATTCCCAGGCGGTCTCCCATCCAAGTACTAACCAGGCCCAAACCTGCTAAGATTCAGAGATTGGGCATCGACTCTTTTTTTTTTGTGCAAAATTATTATATAATTTGTGAAATTTTCCAAAAAGTTTAAAGCACCTGGTATTCCCAGGCAGTCTCCCTTCCATGTACTAACCAGGCCCAAACCTTTTAATATTCAGAAATCGGGCATTGACTCTATTTTTTGGCAAAATTATTATATACTAAGTGAAAATTTTCCAAAAAGTTTAAAGCACCTGGTATTCCCAGGCAGTCTCCCATCAATGTACTAACCAGACCCAAACCTGCTAATATTCAGAGACCGGCATTGACTCTATTTTTTGGCAAAATTATTATATACTAAGTGAAAAATTTCCAAAAAGCTTACAGCACCTGGTATTCCCAGGCGGTCTCCCATCCAAGTACTAACCAGGCCCAAACCTGCTTAGCTTCCGAGATCAGACGAGATCGGGCATAGCCAGGTTGGTATGGCCGTAAGCGAAGACTGCCGCAAAGAGAGGGCTATTTAGAGATCAGCCAATCTAATCGCCAGTACATTATATAAGTAGGAAAGAAAACCCAAAAGCTTAAAGCACCTGGTATTCCTAGCCGGTCTCTCATCCAAGTACTAACCAGACCTAAGCCTGATAAGATTCAGAGATTGGGCATTGACTCTTTTTTTTTTGGCAAAATTATTATATAATTTGTGAAATTTTCCAAAAAGTTTAAAGCACCTGGTATTCCCAGGCAGTCTCCCATCAATGTACTAACCAGGCCCAAACCTGCTAATATTCAGAAATCGGGCATTGACTCTATTTTTTGGCAAAATTCTTATATACTAAGTGAAAATTTTCCAAAAAGTTTAAATCACCTGGTATTCCCAGGCAGTCTCCCATCCATGTACTAACCAGACCCAAACCTGCTAATATTCAGAGACCGGCATTGACTCTATTTTTTGGCAAAATTATTATATACTAACTGAAAATTTTCAAAAAGCTTACAGCACCTGGTATTCCCAGGCGGTCTCCCATCCAAGTACTAACCAGGCCCAAACCTGCTTAGCTTCCGAGATCAGACGAGATCGGGCATAGCCAGGTTGGTATGGCCGTAAGCAAAGACTGCCGCAAAGAGAGGGCTATTTAGAGATCAGCCAATCTAATCGCCAGTACATTATATAAGTAGGAAAGAAAACCCAAAAGCTTAAAGCACCTGGTATTCCTAGCCGGTCTCTCATCCAAGTACTAACCAGACCTAAGCCTGCTAAGATTC
>NC_068395.1:19325188-19337688 GCF_023724105.1 Carassius gibelio
CAATAATTTTTCTTATCTATATACCAAATAATAGCACATCTTCCTTTAAATTTACCCACATCTTGGGTTCTTTTTGGTTTATGGAAACACTCATATTCTTGTTTATAATCTATGCTATACCATTTTGGAATCTCTACTTTTTGTTTTTCAATTTTTATATTTTGACCGATATCTGAATACTGACACCAGGATCCCCAGAGTGGTCTAAAGAAATAATCTGTTAATTTAGGATTTCCTAAAAATCCAAGGCATTCGGCAATACAATATGGCCTGGTAAAATCTGTTAAATGACAAAAGTTTCTTCCAAATTGGGCACATTTTCGGTAGTCATATGGATTTGGTATGGCTATTACTTTGTTTAACGGAGATTTGGAGCACAGCAAGCAATTTTCTTTTCCTGTTTCTTTAGCTGTAAAGGCTGCCCATTTATACCATTCATTATTTTGGGCTGTATCCCATAATGCATCAATTTGACTAACGTCTTCATCACCTTGAACATCATAATCAATGTCTCTACGATTTTTGATTATCGTTGGTTCTGTTGGGTTGATCACATTATCACTTTTGTTCAAAGGTTGTAAAGTCAATTGAAGGGAAGTCAGGTTGCTTTCTATCGGTTGAGTTTGAGTCTGCATTATGAGATTCATTAGGCATAGAATGGTCTTCAGACATGTTGTCAGACTTATTCTCTGTCCTCTCCAGTTTGTCTGACAGGAGGAAAGAGCTCTCGTCAGTTTGCACTTCATCATGTGTCTCTGATTCTTCCTCATTGCTCTCTCCTGTATTGTCTGGTTGTCTGCTTTCCTTTCTTTCTGCCTTTCCTGTGGGAACTCTAGTACAGTGGTTTAGATGATACCAGGTTGTGCTTCCCTCCACTTGGACTGCTGTTGGAGTAGCTCTCACCACTGTGTAGGGTCCTTCTCTCCTGGGCTCATTCCATTTTCTCCGGAATACCCTCAGATAAACTTGGTCCCCTGGAACAACTGGACAGACCGTCTCCGATTCCTCACTGGGCTCTTTTCTTTTTTCCTGTAAATAGATAGCTTTATGTATGGCAGTTAGTTTCTTCATATAAGAGCGAAGTTCCATTTGTAATTGTTCTAGAGGAGGTCCTTTATAGGGACCTCTACAATATGGCACAGGCATGGGTCGACCCGTAAGCATTTCATGCGGTGTTAAGTGTGTGCTCCTGTTAGTTTGCATGCGATAGCTCATTAGTGCGAGCGGTAATGCATCAATCCAATTAAGTTTAGTACTTTCACATATTTTGTTTATTTTAGCCTTGATAACTCCATTAACCCTCTCCACTATCCCTTGTGACTGAGGTCTATAAACGCATCCTAGTCTCTGTTTTATTCTTAATTGTTGCAACACTTGTTTCACAGTTTTTTGTATGAATGCCGACCCATTATCTGAACTTATTTCTGATGGAATTCCAAATCTAGGAATTACCTCTCTTGTTAGGAATTTAATTACAGTTCCTGCTCCTAGATCCGCGGATGGTACTGCTTCCACCCATCTGCTAAACCTGTCTATGATAACAAGCATGTATCTTTTGCCTTGTACACGCTTTATCATATCCACATAATCACATACAAGATGTTTAAAGGGGCCTTCAGGTGTTGGAATATGGCCTATTGGTGTCACCATGCCTTTTCTTACATTGTATTTAGCACATACTTCACATGTGGACAAAAATTCATCCACCATTGCATATAAATAAGGAGACCAATATCCTTGCTGTTTAATTTTTCTTACTACTTCTCCCCTTGCACAATGGTCAAAACCATGTGCATCTGTAATAAGAATATTCAACAGTGAAGTAGGTGCAACAATGTGTCCTTCATGTGTACGCCAAATTTCCTGTGAGTCTTTTTTAGCTCCCCTTTGTTGCCACATTGATTGTTCATAGGGGCCTGCTTGTTGTTGTATTCGAATAATGTCATCCAATTGAGGATGAGGCTCGATAAGTACAACAGGTGCTAATACTGCTACTTGACACCCTGAAGCTTTTTTAGCTTCTAGATCTGCTGCATTATTTCCTTTGATGACATAGTCATTTCCCTTCTTGTGTGCTTGACATTTGATTATTGCTAGTCGTTTTGGTAGCATCATAGCAGAAATCAATTGCCCTATTTGTTCACTATGTTGAATGGGAGTCCCATCACTCTTTTTGAAACCTCTTTGTTTCCACACTGCTCCGAATAGATGACATACACCATGAGCATACGCTGAATCTGTAAAAATGTTAGCAGTTTGTCCTTTTGCTAACTGACATGCAGTTGTGAGAGCTTTTAATTCTGCTAATTGAGCAGAGCAGGGCTGTACACAATGTTGTGATATCACAGATTCAAATTCTTTTTTGTTTTTCTTCACTACTGAATATCCTGTATGATTTCCTTCGTGATCCCTAAAGCTAGAACCATCTACAAAGTAAGTTACTTCTGCTTCAGTAATAGGTGTTGATTCTAGATCTGGTCGTAATCTAGTAAATGCCAAGGACTCATTCACACACTCATGAGGTTCTCCTTCAAAAGCCAAAGGAATTAATTCAGCTGGATTAACTGTATGGCATCTTTTAATAGTAACATCTGGATATGTGAGTAATGAGGAATAGGCTAGAATTCGAGCTTGTGTCAGAACAAATTTCCCTTGTTCTATTAATTCCACAACTTTGTGATGGGTATATATTGTTACTGGATACCCCATAGTTATTGTGGATGCTTTTTCATAAGCATAATACACTGCAGCTAAACCCTGTTGGTAACATGGTGGGTATCCCTGGGCTACATTGTCTAATTTTGTGCTATAGTATGCTATAGGCTGTTTTTTCCTCCCACTACAGGTCTCTTGCATTAATACAGCTGATGCATAACCATCAACTCTATTTGCCACGTATAGATGAAACATTTTATCATATTCTGCCATTCCCAGGGCAGGGGCCTGTTGTAATTCTTTTTTTATTGCTTCAAATGCTAGTAAGGCATCTGTGTTCCATTTTAATGGATTTCTTAAATGTTGTAATCCTGCTTGTTTCATAATTTCTCTCAAAGGCCCTGTCTTTACTGCATAGTCTTCTATCCAATCGGCACTAAAGCCCGTCATTCCTAGAAACGTCATCATTTGTCCTACTGTCTGAGGTAACGGTGTTTTACTTATACCTTCTAACTGAGCTGGTGCTATAGCTCGGGTACCAAATGCAATTAATCTTCCCAAGTATTCCACTTGAGGCTGGCAATACTGCAATTTGTTTTTAGACACCTTGTGTCCTCCTTCTGCTAATTTTGTCAACACCTTAATTGAGTCTTTGTGACATTGTTCTAGTGAGGTAGAACAGATAATCAAATCATCCATGTATTGTAATAGTGTACCATCTATTACAAGGTCTTCTAAATCATCCTTCAAAATCTTGTTGAATATATGTGGTGAATTTTTATATCCCTGAGGAAGCCTGGTATATGTATATTGCTTATTTGCAAGTGTAAATGCAAATAAATATTTACTCTCTTCTGCAAGCGGTACACTAAAGTAGGCAGAGCAAAGATCAATTACAGTAAAGTATTTGGCATCAGGAGGGACATTTGTCAGTAAAGTGTGCGGGTTTGGTACCTCAGCTGGCATATCTTCCGTTATTTCATTTATTGTTCGTAAATCATGAACAAGTCGCCATCTATTTTTGTCTGATTTGATTACAGGCATAATTGGAGTGTTACAGTAACTAGTAGTTTCTATCAATACCCCTGCCTTCACTAAGCCTTCAATTGTCTCCTTTATTCCTACTTCCGCATCTGCCCGTAAGGGATATTGTGCTTTTCTAGGCAGACGTGCATTTGGCTTTAGTTGAACTCTTACTGGATTTGCTGATTTTATTAATCCAATATCTGTGTCATGTTGAGACCATAGCTCAGTTGGTACCTGACACTCCATTTCCTTAAATAATTCAGTCTCATTTGTGTTTATTAAATCAGATGCTGTAGTCATCTGTGTCATTTTATTTTGGCTGATAACTACTTCCTGTGGAATTCCCAGCAAACTGGTTGCACACAGAATTTTGATGTAATTTTTGTCAGCTGAATGAAAAATCAATGGGTTTTCTGTTGATTCCCATTTGCTTTGTTCTGCCCTTTTCATCATTGGTCCTAAATCTTTTGCTTTCCAATTTCTTCCTACATATACTGCAATATGCGGGACAGAGTTATTTACATTGAACCATTTTTTGACAAACTCACTTTCTGGTATGTTTAAAGCTGCTCCCTCCTTACCTATGATGATGTACTGGGAGACTATTTCAATCTGCTGTCCTTTTGTTTCTTTTTGCCATTTCTGTTCTATATCTTCATCCCTTTCTTGATCATACATCATTGTGCAATGAAATTCAGACTTTGATAGCTGTGCTTCAGGTATCTGTGCTTCAATAAACTTTCCCCATTTATTGACAGTCTGTCTCACATCTTGTTCTATCTGTCCTATCCAAAAAACATTTGCTTTTGGCTCTGCAACCATCATTTGTTTTTCTGTTCCTATTGAATCAATATATATACCTTCTGGAGAACACCAAATTTGTAGTCCTAATTTACATAATGCATCTCTTCCTAACAAATTAATAGGAGTTTGATTTGATACCAGAATGGGAATTGTTATACTTTGATCTTTTGTTTGTAGACACACTGGAGCTGTTATGGGAATCAATTGCATTTTTCCCAAGAATCCTATTGTCTTTGCAAATTTTCCAGACAAGGGGAGATGTGAAGCATATTTCAAATTAATGCATGTTAAATTTGCCCCCGTATCTACCATAAATGGAAATGGTTCTCCCTCTATTTTAATCTGCATAATAGGCTCTTGATCAGCTTTTGTTGATAAAATTGGAAGCTGACTCTCCCCTTTAGGATTCTCTGGGCACCCCTAATAGCCTGGATTGGGACCTCCCCAAGGGTTTACTGGGCCCTGCACTGGGCCCCGAGTAGGCTGTTGCCAGCTCATCTCCCTTCTACCCTGAGGTTGCTGTGGCCATTGTTGAGTTGGACAGTCAGCTTTGATGTGTCCGGGCTGTCCACAGCCCCAGCACAAGGGGGGAGGCCTGTCTCTGCCTCTGCCTCTGCCTCTTTGCTGTATGGGGTTTTTTCTCCATCCCATTTGTCATGGCTGTTGAGTATAAACATTTATTATGGGCACAGAGTTCAAGTGTTCATTTGGAGGGACTGCTGTAAGTAGGCTTGACTGAGTAGTAGGTTGTGGAGCAATTACTGGAGGCATTAGAGTCATTTGTTCGGCTGTTGCATTTGTCACTGAAGCTTGAATATTTTTCTTATTTTTCTTTGTGAGTTCTTCAAGCTGTAATTGAGTTAGTTTACGTTGTAACTCTTTCTCTTGACTTTTAAGTTTTAGTTCATTTTTTCTTTGCTGTTCCACTGCATGAGACACATGGTCACAAAACTCTTTGTGTGTTTTAGACGTTAAACCGACCACATCCTCCAGCTTGCTTTTTACCGCTGGCGGCATAGCATCAATCACAGCTTGTCTAAACAATGTTGACATTAATGGGTCTCCCTCGGGATCCCCCTCAGTTTCTTGTTTCCACCTTTTCAGCTCTTTTTGGACATAAGTGGTTGGATTTTCTAAATCTCCAATTCCTTCTCCCTTCAGTGATTTAGGATTCAGTCTGATCGGATACTCCGCACGCAATGCCTGCCATACTGCTGGGCGGAATGCATCAAAAACAATCCCATCCATATTGTGAGAGTTCACTGCTCTGTTTAGAGTCGTGGTAAGAAGAATTTCATCCATCTTTGTCCCTCCAAGAATTTTAGCAAGCAGAGCTTTAACATCTCCCACTGCCAATAGCTTTCCCATTGTTTCCTCTTCAAACACTTTAATGAATTTCCCTGCACCCTCATGAATATCAGGAAGGCGAGTGACAAGCCCCTCGAGGTCAGAATGGGACGAGTCCAATTCTGCCGGTTCACACCTAAGTGAAGGTCCAGGAACGGTGCTCGACCCTTACCCACCCAATACGGAATTTATTTGTTCATACATTCATCATCGTTCATACGGTCATTCGTCCGGACACAGTTTCATCCACACAACAAAACACAGCTCTTTCTAGAGCTCGCTCTACCTAGAGCGTCCTTAAGGGCCCACTTATTCTGTCTGCTTATCCGTTTATCACTGCCCTTTCCTAGGTCACAGCTATCCAATAAACACAGACCATTGCATACAATGTCTTTTTGCCTACACCCTTTTTGTTTTAAATCTAGGTTACCTTACAAGGCTTTCCTTTCAATAAACCAAATATGTGCATGCGGTTATTTCTTCTGGAGTGAAACCCCTTTTTCAATTTGGATATCCTATTTTTTCTAAATTTGGAAGAGTAGATTTTAAGTGTCCTTACCACTCAGAACTGACCTCAACCAACACAAACGAATTTTATAAGCAAAAATGTTTACCTTGTTTTATGGTGGCCACCCGGTTGTGTTGATCATCGGTCAGCTCAAAAGCGGTTGTCCACTCTGCCACTCTTGTCCAGTCCCATCTGGGGTGCCAAATCTGTGGTGTATTTCGCCGGTTCTCAGAAGAATCACACTCAGTCAGGGGTTTCTCACCGAAGAAAAGACTTTATTTTAAACAAAACAAAGTCGAGAGGACGTTGCAAGGAACTCTCCCGTGCGTTATTTGGTTTTTCCTTATATACATCATACATGGGGCGGTCCCACATAGACATGTCTCCTTTTAGACCATCATAAATCACAAGGGGAGGGGAGGCCTTTAAGGTATGTCTGACCATATGCTTATCTCTGTGCATTCCAGGGCATAGGCAACTTGTCTATTAGATTTTAGGCCTGTAAGAGTTTAATAGAATAATAACTTTAAAACAAAAATGGCTAGATTCACATTGATTATATACTTGATTGATTGAAACTTTACTAATAAAAATCTTCCACAAAAGCACCTGGTATTCCTAGCCGGTCTCTCATCCAAGTACTAACCAGACCTAAGCCTGCTAAGATTCAGAGATTGGGCATTGACTCTTTTTTTTTTGGCAAAATTATTATATACTAAGTGAAAATTTTCCAAAAAGTTTAAAGCACCTGGTATTCCCAGGCAGTCTCCCATCCATGTACTAACCAGACCCAAACCTGCTAATATTCAGAGACCGGCATTGACTCTATTTTTTGGCAAAATTATTATATACTAACTGAAAATTTTCAAAAAGCTTACAGCACCTGGTATTCCCAGGCGGTCTCCCATCCAAGTACTAACCAGGCCCAAACCTGCTTAGCTTCCGAGATCAGACGAGATCGGGCATAGCCAGGTTGGTATGGCCGTAAGCAAAGACTGCCGCAAAGAGAGGGCTATTTAGAGATCAGCCAATCTAATCGCCAGTACATTATATAAGTAGGAAAGAAAACCCAAAAGCTTAAAGCACCTGGTATTCCTAGCCGGTCTCTCATCCAAGTACTAACCAGACCTAAGCCTGCTAAGATTCAGAGATTGGGCATTGACTCTTTTTTTTTTGGCAAAATTATTATATAATTTGTGAAATTTTCCAAAAAGTTTAAAGCACCTGGTATTCCCAGGCAGTGTCCCATCCATGTACTAACCAGGCCCAAACCTGCTAATATTCAGAAATCGGGCATTGACTCTATTTTTTGGCAAAATTATTATATACTAAGTGAAAATTTTCCAAAAAGTTTAAAGCACCTGGTATTCCCAGGCAGTCTCCCATCCATGTACTAACCAGACCCAAACCTGCTAATATTCAGAGACCGGCATTGACTCTATTTTTTGGCAAAATTATTATATACTAACTGAAAAATTTCCAAAAAGCTTACAGCACCTGGTATTCCCAGGCAGTCTCCCATCCAAGTACTAACCAGGCCCAAACCTGCTTAGCTTCCGAGATCAGACGAGATCGGGCATAGCCTTTTTTTTTTTTTTTTTTTTTTTTTTTATTAAAGAAATTGTTCAATTCAAACATACATATCAAATATTAACATACAAAGGTACATAATATGCTTTCTTTAACATAGACAATCCTAAAGTTTTGGGCTGTCAGACATCTTACAAATTATAACTAAAAAACACTCATTACATTGTTTAATCTTTTAAAAATGACAATTCCATCCCCAGGTCATTTAAAACCTTTAAGACCTCCTGAGTAAAAACATAATTAAAAAGATTCATTGTTCCCTCCAACCTAAAGTAATAAAACAGACATTCAACATATTTCTCAACTTTTCTCCTAAACATTCCCCACACATCAATTAAAACATTTTCTTTTTTCACCACTACTCTTCTTTCCCATACCGCACTTTTCATCAACATCACAAGTAAATTAATGATCTTCTTGTTTTTACAATTTTCATTAATTCCCAACATGAACACCTTTTCCCACTCAAATTTCCCAATTTCAACTCCTCTCAAAATTAAAATCATGTTTTTACATCTCTCATTAAAAACTTTCAGCTCATCACAATATAAAAACAAGTGTAAAAACCCTTCATCTGCATCTTGGCATACTTTACATGTGGCACTTTCCTCCATCCCAATTTTGTTTAAAATCACATCTGTGAATACTGCTTTGTTCCTGATAAAATACTCCATATTCTCCAGTTTCGTCTGTACAATTTTACCACTCATGTTTCTCCATATATTCTCTTCTTTTACATCATTGAACAACCTTATCCAGTATTCGTTTACAACAGGTTTCTTAAAAACAGTATCTCTAAAAACACAATAAAACATTTTCACAGTACATTCATTAAAAGCACACAGTTTTTCCCCTAGCCTCACATACACATCTTTCCCAGGTTTCTCTTCTTCCATGTTGTCAATTCTGTTTATCCACTCTTGAGGTATTGCATTCTTAATTACATCATACTTGTTTGTTATCTCTCGTCTGCTATAATCCTCCTTTGCCTCCTCCATCACATCCACAATGTATTGCACTGGTAAAAACCCCTCTTTGAATTCATATAAAACATCTCTGACTTTCGTGATTCCCACATCCCACCACTTCTTAAAAAAAACCTCCTTCCCTTGACTTAAAATGCCGTTGTTTAAGAATAAAGGCTGATTTAAAATGTTCTCTCTGCCTTGTGGCTTAAAATGCACATTCGTTAAAAATTTGCCCCATGCCCCCATCAGTTCTTTATAAAAATCTGGCAGCCCCTCCGTCATCCATTTTTTAACTTTCATCCATAAAATGTTGTCCCCCAAATTAAAATTACTACACTTACTTAAAAAATGCCCCATTGTTCTCTTCCATGCCACTTCGTTTTCTTCATCCAAGTACTTTTTTATTATTTTCACTCTCAAGCTGTTCTTTCTTTGCTCCACATCCATTAACCCCAGTCCTCCCTTCTTCACTGCTCCTATTAAAGTGTTGTATGCTATTCTTGGGGGCTTCCCTTCCCATAAAAAATCTAAAAAAACATTTTTTCAGCCTTTTTTCTACCCACAACGGCATAGATGACACATATAAAATATACCACAATTTCGAAACCATTAAAACATTAAGAACTAAAACCTTCCCTTTCAAAGTTAATGTTCTCATTCTCCAAAAATTCAATCTTCTTTCAATCCCTCCTAAAGCTTCTTCCCACATAGTTTCATCTGCTTTCTTTTCATCCCTCCCCATTAAAACACCTAAAATCTTCATTTCTTTAGTTTCCTTAAAGGTAAAATGTTCTGTTAAAACCGGTGCCCCTCCAAATCTCATATACAGCGTTTTGTCCTCATTTACTTTAGCTCCTGATCCCCTACAATACTTTTGTACAATTTGAATTGCATTTTCCACACTCTTCAGATCTTTTAACAATAATGTTGTGTCATTGGCGTACTGAAAAATTTTACTTTCCCCTCCCTCGATGCCTATGCCTTTTATCCCCTCTCCATGTTTTACAGCCAATCCCAAAGGTTCTGCAACTAAAGAATATAAAAGAGCTGACAACGGACATCCTTGTCTTATCGATCTAGTAATTTTAAAACACTGTGTTAAAAACCCATTATATTTAATTTTTGTTATTGCGCCTTTGTATAAAATCCTAATCCATTTCATAAAATTCTCTCCAAAACCAAAACTTTTTAAAACATCAAATAAAAAACCATGCTCCACCCTGTCAAAAGCTTTCTCAAAATCTAAACTGATAATAAACCCATCTTTATTGCTTTCATGTATGTATCTTATCATATCTTTTATACTAATAGTTGTATCTGCTATGTCTCTCCCTTTCACTCCGTACACTTGGTTAGTTTTAATTATACTCGGCATGACTTCTTTCAATCTGTTGGCTAAAATTTTAGATAAAATCTTTAAATCAGTATTCAGCATTGTAATCGGTCTATAGTTCTTTAAATCTGTCTTCTCTCCTTTTCTCTTGTATATCAATTTCATTAAACCCATTCCCATTCTTTGATTTAATTCTCCTTTCTTAAACACCTCTACATATACTTCTTTTAAAATGCTAGTTAAAAAATCTTTAAAAACTATATAAAATTCACTCCCCAAACCATCTACACCTGGACTTTTCTTTTTGTTTAATTCACTTATTGCTCTTTTAATCTCTTCTTCTCTTATCTCTTCATCACATTCTTTTTTGTCTACTTCTCCTACTGTTGTTTTTATTTGCTTCAGTAACTCCAGTTTCTCTTCTTCCCCCACCCCCTCAGTACTAAACAGGTTCTCATAGTATGCCTTTATTTCTTTTAATATTTCCTCATTAGTTTCCACAACTACACCATTTTTCCCTCTTATTTCTTTAATCATTCCAGCCTTCCCTCTTATTTTTTCTAAATCAAAAAAAAACTTTGTACATTTTTCACCCTCCACAGTATATTTAGCTTTACTTCTTAGTCTTGCGCCTTCATATTTTTCCTCTTCCATTTCTTTCAATATTCCCTCCAATTCTTTTATTTTTTGTATATCTTTCCCATTCTCATTTAATTATTTTTCCAATTTTTCTCTTATTTCTCTCTCCTTCTTCCTCTTACTTCTCTGTATTAATTTACTGTACTTTATTGTGAATTTTTTAACTAAATATTTAACATTTTCCCACCATATCCTTTTATCTTCGCCGTACATTCCATTCTCCTTTTCTTTTTCAATAATTTCTTTAATACTTAACGCATAGTCCTCATTCTCCAAAACCTCTACATTTAATACCCATACCCCCGGCCCTTTCTTCACTGAACTCCAGTCTATTTGCATAAAAATTGGTTTATGGTCACTTAAGCTTGATTCTTCATATTTAATATTACCGATAAATCCTTCAATGTTCCTTGTACATAAAATAAAATCAATCCTAGTCTTACACATAAAATTACCCAATAATTGCCTCCTTGAATATTCTTTCTTTTTTTCGTTTCTTTCTCTCCATACATCAATTATATTATTTTCTTCCATTAATAATTTCAGTTCTTTTCTTCCTTTATCATTTTTAAAAACCATTCCCTCTCCCATTTCTAATTTACTGAAAACAGTATTAAAATCACCCATCATAATAACTTCTTTATGTTTCTTTAAAAATTCTCTTAATACATTAAAATATTCCTTCTTTTCATTCTCTACTGTTGGTGCATGAATATTAACTAAAATAACTTTTTTCTCCTCATACTCCATTTCAACCGCAATACATTTCCCATCCATGTCATTATATATTGTTTTACACGATACACCACTGTTTTCTTTTATTAAAACTGCAACTCCTCTTCCCAGCCTCCCATCACCATTGTTATATAAAATCTCTCCGCTCCAACTTTTCCTTATTTCAGTCATGTACTCTTCCCTCCAGTTAGTTTCTTGTAATAAAATCACATCTTCTCCTTTACACATTTCTTTCACTTTTTCAAATTTTCCCATGTCTGACAGCCCTCTAGCATTAAAAGTCACTATTCTTAACAGCATAAAACATATAGAAACATGCATAAAACCCATAAACTCAGTCCACCTCCTCCAAACCCTTTAGCAACTCATACTTATTTGTACATTCAAAACCATCTTCTTTAAGCACTCTTTTTCTTGCAGTATCTAAATTGGGTATTACCTTCACAGATCTTCTTCTTTTTGATGATTTCCCCTGCGTCTCCTCATTTTCTTGTCCTTGTTCACACTCTTTTGTAGCATCATTAATTTCTACTGCGTCCATCTCCTTTTGCACACTGTCCGTCACATCCATCGGTGTACATAAAATTCCCTCCTGTTGTGCATCACTCAATACTTTATTCCTTTCATCATCCAGTTCCATAGTATCCAAAGCATTTTGCAAGCTGTCAGTCAAATCCATCTGTGACCAAATTCCCCCATCCTGTAGTGTTTGTATAATCGGTTCGGTACACTCTTTCTGTTGTTCTATATCCTTATTTAATTCCAGTCCTTCACCTCGTACTGTTTCTCCATCAACTCGCTGTTCGTTGTCTCTTTCATGCACCTGCCCGCCCACCTGCTGCTCCTCCTCCTCCTCCTCACCCTGCATCCAACACTCACACTTATTTAAAACCAA
>NC_068395.1:19342688-19347688 GCF_023724105.1 Carassius gibelio
GTTTACAACAGGTTTCTTAAAAACAGTATCTCTAAAAACACAATAAAACATTTTCACAGTACATTCATTAAAAGCACACAGTTTTTCCCCTAGCCTCACATACACATCTTTCCCAGGTTTCTCTTCTTCCATGTTGTCAATTCTGTTTATCCACTCTTGAGGTATTGCATTCTTAATTACATCATACTTGTTTGTTATCTCTCGTCTGCTATAATCCTCCTTTGCCTCCTCCATCACATCCACAATGTATTGCACTGGTAAAAACCCCTCTTTGAATTCATATAAAACATCTCTGACTTTCGTGATTCCCACATCCCACCACTTCTTAAAAAAAACCTCCTTCCCTTGACTTAAAATGCCGTTGTTTAAGAATAAAGGCTGATTTAAAATGTTCTCTCTGCCTTGTGGCTTAAAATGCACATTCGTTAAAAATTTGCCCCATGCCCCCATCAGTTCTTTATAAAAATCTGGCAGCCCCTCCGTCATCCATTTTTTAACTTTCATCCATAAAATGTTGTCCCCCAAATTAAAATTACTACACTTACTTAAAAAATGCCCCATTGTTCTCTTCCATGCCACTTCGTTTTCTTCATCCAAGTACTTTTTTATTATTTTCACTCTCAAGCTGTTCTTTCTTTGCTCCACATCCATTAACCCCAGTCCTCCCTTCTTCACTGCTCCTATTAAAGTGTTGTATGCTATTCTTGGGGGCTTCCCTTCCCATAAAAAATCTAAAAAACATTTTTTCAGCCTTTTTTCTACCCACAACGGCATAGATGACACATATAAAATATACCACAATTTCGAAACCATTAAAACATTAAGAACTAAAACCTTCCCTTTCAAAGTTAATGTTCTCATTCTCCAAAAATTCAATCTTCTTTCAATCCCTCCTAAAGCTTCTTCCCACATAGTTTCATCTGCTTTCTTTTCATCCCTCCCCATTAAAACACCTAAAATCTTCATTTCTTTAGTTTCCTTAAAGGTAAAATGTTCTGTTAAAACCGGTGCCCCTCCAAATCTCATATACAGCGTTTTGTCCTCATTTACTTTAGCTCCTGATCCCCTACAATACTTTTGTACAATTTGAATTGCATTTTCCACACTCTTCAGATCTTTTAACAATAATGTTGTGTCATTGGCGTACTGAAAAATTTTACTTTCCCCTCCCTCGATGCCTATGCCTTTTATCCCCTCTCCATGTTTTACAGCCAATCCCAAAGGTTCTGCAACTAAAGAATATAAAAGAGCTGACAACGGACATCCTTGTCTTATCGATCTAGTAATTTTAAAACACTGTGTTAAAAACCCATTATATTTAATTTTTGTTATTGCGCCTTTGTATAAAATCCTAATCCATTTCATAAAATTCTCTCCAAAACCAAAACTTTTTAAAACATCAAATAAAAAACCATGCTCCACCCTGTCAAAAGCTTTCTCAAAATCTAAACTGATAATAAACCCATCTTTATTGCTTTCATGTATGTATCTTATCATATCTTTTATACTAATAGTTGTATCTGCTATGTCTCTCCCTTTCACTCCGTACACTTGGTTAGTTTTAATTATACTCGGCATGACTTCTTTCAATCTGTTGGCTAAAATTTTAGATAAAATCTTTAAATCAGTATTCAGCATTGTAATCGGTCTATAGTTCTTTAAATCTGTCTTCTCTCCTTTTCTCTTGTATATCAATTTCATTAAACCCATTCCCATTCTTTGATTTAATTCTCCTTTCTTAAACACCTCTACATATACTTCTTTTAAAATGCTAGTTAAAAAATCTTTAAAAACTATATAAAATTCACTCCCCAAACCATCTACACCTGGACTTTTCTTTTTGTTTAATTCACTTATTGCTCTTTTAATCTCTTCTTCTCTTATCTCTTCATCACATTCTTTTTTGTCTACTTCTCCTACTGTTGTTTTTATTTGCTTCAGTAACTCCAGTTTCTCTTCTTCCCCCACCCCCTCAGTACTAAACAGGTTCTCATAGTATGCCTTTATTTCTTTTAATATTTCCTCATTAGTTTCCACAACTACACCATTTTTCCCTCTTATTTCTTTAATCATTCCAGCCTTCCCTCTTATTTTTTCTAAATCAAAAAAAAAACTTTGTACATTTTTCACCCTCCACAGTATATTTAGCTTTACTTCTTAGTCTTGCGCCTTCATATTTTTCCTCTTCCATTTCTTTCAATATTCCCTCCAATTCTTTTATTTTTTGTATATCTTTCCCATTCTCATTTAATTCTTTTTCCAATTTTTCTCTTATTTCTCTCTCCTTCTTCCTCTTACTTCTCTGTATTAATTTACTGTACTTTATTGTGAATTTTTTAACTAAATATTTAACATTTTCCCACCATATCCTTTTATCTTCGCCGTACATTCCATTCTCCTTTTCTTTTTCAATAATTTCTTTAATACTTAACACATAGTCCTCATTCTTCAAAACCTCTACATTTAATACCCATACCCCCGGCCCTTTCTTCACTGAACTCCAGTCTATTTGCATAAAAATTGGTTTATGGTCACTTAAGCTTGATTCTTCATATTTAATATTACCGATAAATCCTTCAATGTTCCTTGTACATAAAATAAAATCAATCCTAGTCTTACACATAAAATTACCCAATAATTGCCTCCTTGAATATTCTTTCTTTTTTTCGTTTCTTTCTCTCCATACATCAATTATATTATTTTCTTCCATTAATAATTTCAGTTCTTTTCTTCCTTTATCATTTTTAAAAACCGTTCCCTCTCCCATTTCTAATTTACTGAAAACAGTATTAAAATCACCCATCATAATAACTTCTTTATGTTTCTTTAAAAATTCTCTTAATACATTAAAATATTCCTTCTTTTCATTCTCTACTGTTGGTGCATGAATATTAACTAAAATAACTTTTTTCTCCTCATACTCCATTTCAACCGCAATACATTTCCCATCCATGTCATTATATATTGTTTTACACGATACACCACTGTTTTCTTTTATTAAAACTGCAACTCCTCTTCCCAGCCTCCCATCACCATTGTTATATAAAATCTCTCCGCTCCAACTTTTCCTTATTTCAGTCATGTACTCTTCCCTCCAGTTAGTTTCTTGTAATAAAATCACATCTTCTCCTTTACACATTTCTTTCACTTTTTCAAATTTTCCCATGTCTGACAGCCCTCTAGCATTAAAAGTCACTATTCTTAACAGCATAAAACATATAGAAACATGCATAAAACCCATAAACTCAGTCCACCTCCTCCAAACCCTTTAGCAATTCATACTTATTTGTACATTCAAAACCATCTTCTTTAAGCACTCTTTTTCTTGCAGTATCTAAATTGGGTATTACCTTCACAGATCTTCTTCTTTTTGATGATTTCCCCTGCGTCTCCTCATTTTCTTGTCCTTGTTCACACTCTTTTGTAGCATCATTAATTTCTACTGCGTCCATCTCCTTTTGCACACTGTCCGTCACATCCATCGGTGTACATAAAATTCCCTCCTGTTGTGCATCACTCAATACTTTATTCCTTTCATCATCCAGTTCCATAGTATCCAAAGCATTTTGCAAGCTGTCAGTCAAATCCATCTGTGACCAAATTCCCCCATCCTGTAGTGTTTGTATAATCGGTTCGGTACACTCTTTCTGTTGTTCTATATCCTTATTTAATTCCAGTCCGTCACCTCGTACTGTTTCTCCATCAACTCGCTGTTCGTTGTCTCTTTCATGCACCTGCCCGCCCACCTGCTGCTCCTCCTCCTCCTCCTCACCCTGCATCCAACACTCACACTTATTTAAAACCAAATTGCAATCCGGGCACGTCAAAGCATTGCAATTTCTCGCGAAATGGCCTCTCTCCTCGCATTTATGGCACGTGAACTCCGGGCAGTCCTTCACCACATGGTCTGGGCTCATGCACAGCCGACAAGTCTTAACCTGATGACTGTGCATCACCCGAAAATATTGTGGTCCCTCTGCCGTTTCTATTTTTGTGCTGTAAGGGAGGGAGGCCACCTCCTTCGGGAACCGTGCCTTTACGTATCTCGTCCCATCCTCAATGCTGGTGCCCGGATAAACACGCCGCTTTATTTTTGAAATTGGGGAAACCCCCCAAACCTCCAGTTTATTTAAAATCTCTTCATCAGCAAGGTAGACGGGCAGATGCATGAAAGAGACAACATAGTCTCTGTTTTGAAGTTTTTTTATCTCACAGTTCACTCCATTTATTACCAATCCCTCAGTCAGTTTATCACAAGTTTCTTCTTTTTCCATTGTCAGCTCGTATTCTTTTCCTTGTCTTGGCCAAATCTAATGCCAAGATTTCCCCATATCCACATTTCTCCGTCACCGCTTTAATAATATCCACAGCCTTCACCTCACTAACATTTTCCACATTCACAATCACTGTTGCCTCCTTTAAGTATTTCCTTTTACCAAGTAGATCTCTTAAATCTTGATTTTTACCGTGTCCTGCTCGTTGTCGATTCTCCAGTCCAGTGTTGTTTGCCATGCGTCTCTCTCCAGCCAGTCCAGTGTCGTTTGCCATGCGTCTCTCTCCAGCCAGTCCAGTGTGGTTTGCCATGCGTCTCTCTCCAGACAGTCCAGTGTCGTTTGCCATGCGTCTCTCTCCAGCCAGTCCAGTGTCGTTTGCCATGCGTCTCTCTCCAGCCAGTCCAGTGTCGTTTGCCATGCGTGTCTCTCCAGCCATAATCCAGCCATAATCCGTCCATTGTACAAAACACAAACAAAAAATTAACCACCCTCCAGCCAGCAAGATGCCGCTGTTAGGTGGTTTAAAACTGAAAAACCACACAAAAAATAAACTAAAGTCCAAAAACAACTCTCAAAACAAACACTAACAGAAAAAACAAAATGGAGGAGAGCCTTCCTCTCCAAACTGCAGCCAACACTTCCTGTAGCTCTCTAGCGCCCTCAGGTTGGTATGGCCGTAAGCAAAGACTGCCGCAAAGAGAGGGCTATTTAGAGATCAGCCAATCT
>NC_068395.1:19350188-19355188 GCF_023724105.1 Carassius gibelio
GTTCCTCCATATATTCTCTTCTTTTACATCATTGAACAACCTTATCCAGTATTCGTTTACAACAGGTTTCTTAAAAACAGTATCTCTAAAAACACAATAAAACATTTTCACAGTACATTCATTAAAAGCACACAGTTTTTCCCCTAGCCTCACATACACATCTTTCCCAGGTTTCTCTTCTTCCATGTTGTCAATTCTGTTTATCCACTCTTGAGGTATTGCATTCTTAATTACATCATACTTGTTTGTTATCTCTCGTCTGCTATAATCCTCCTTTGCCTCCTCCATCACATCCACAATGTATTGCACTGGTAAAAACCCCTCTTTGAATTCATATAAAACATCTCTGACTTTCGTGATTCCCACATCCCACCACTTCTTAAAAAAAACCTCCTTCCCTTGACTTAAAATGCCGTTGTTTAAGAATAAAGGCTGATTTAAAATGTTCTCTCTGCCTTGTGGCTTAAAATGCACATTCGTTAAAAATTTGCCCCATGCCCCCATCAGTTCTTTATAAAAATCTGGCAGCCCCTCCGTCATCCATTTTTTAACTTTCATCCATAAAATGTTGTCCCCCAAATTAAAATTACTACACTTACTTAAAAAATGCCCCATTGTTCTCTTCCATGCCACTTCGTTTTCTTCATCCAAGTACTTTTTTATTATTTTCACTCTCAAGCTGTTCTTTCTTTGCTCCACATCCATTAACCCCAGTCCTCCCTTCTTCACTGCTCCTATTAAAGTGTTGTATGCTATTCTTGGGGGCTTCCCTTCCCATAAAAAATCTAAAAAAAAACATTTTTTCAGCCTTTTTTCTACCCACAACGGCATAGATGACACATATAAAATATACCACAATTTCGAAACCATTAAAACATTAAGAACTAAAACCTTCCCTTTCAAAGTTAATGTTCTCATTCTCCAAAAATTCAATCTTCTTTCAATCCCTCCTAAAGCTTCTTCCCACATAGTTTCATCTGCTTTCTTTTCATCCCTCCCCATTAAAACACCTAAAATCTTCATTTCTTTAGTTTCCTTAAAGGTAAAATGTTCTGTTAAAACCGGTGCCCCTCCAAATCTCATATACAGCGTTTTGTCCTCATTTACTTTAGCTCCTGATCCCCTACAATACTTTTGTACAATTTGAATTGCATTTTCCACACTCTTCAGATCTTTTAACAATAATGTTGTGTCATTGGCGTACTGAAAAATTTTACTTTCCCCTCCCTCGATGCCTATGCCTTTTATCCCCTCTCCATGTTTTACAGCCAATCCCAAAGGTTCTGCAACTAAAGAATATAAAAGAGCTGACAACGGACATCCTTGTCTTATCGATCTAGTAATTTTAAAACACTGTGTTAAAAACCCATTATATTTAATTTTTGTTATTGCGCCTTTGTATAAAATCCTAATCCATTTCATAAAATTCTCTCCAAAACCAAAACTTTTTAAAACATCAAATAAAAAACCATGCTCCACCCTGTCAAAAGCTTTCTCAAAATCTAAACTGATAATAAACCCATCTTTATTGCTTTCATGTATGTATCTTATCATATCTTTTATACTAATAGTTGTATCTGCTATGTCTCTCCCTTTCACTCCGTACACTTGGTTAGTTTTAATTATACTCGGCATGACTTCTTTCAATCTGTTGGCTAAAATTTTAGATAAAATCTTTAAATCAGTATTCAGCATTGTAATCGGTCTATAGTTCTTTAAATCTGTCTTCTCTCCTTTTCTCTTGTATATCAATTTCATTAAACCCATTCCCATTCTTTGATTTAATTCTCCTTTCTTAAACACCTCTACATATACTTCTTTTAAAATGCTAGTTAAAAAATCTTTAAAAACTATATAAAATTCACTCCCCAAACCATCTACACCTGGACTTTTCTTTTTGTTTAATTCACTTATTGCTCTTTTAATCTATTCTTCTCTTATCTCTTCATCACATTCTTTTTTGTCTACTTCTCCTACTGTTGTTTTTATTTGCTTCAGTAACTCCAGTTTCTCTTCTTCCCCCACCCCCTCAGTACTAAACAGGTTCTCATAGTATGCCTTTATTTCTTTTAATATTTCCTCATTAGTTTCCACAACTACACCATTTTTCCCTCTTATTTCTTTAATCATTCCAGCCTTCCCTCTTATTTTTTCTAAATCAAAAAAAAACTTTGTACATTTTTCACCCTCCACAGTATATTTAGCTTTACTTCTTAGTCTTGCGCCTTCATATTTTTCCTCTTCCATTTCTTTCAATATTCCCTCCAATTCTTTTATTTTTTGTATATCTTTCCCATTCTCATTTAATTCTTTTTCCAATTTTTCTCTTATTTCTCTCTCCTTCTTCCTCTTACTTCTCTGTATTAATTTACTGTACTTTATTGTGAATTTTTTAACTAAATATTTAACATTTTCCCACCATATCCTTTTATCTTCGCCGTACATTCCATTCTCCTTTTCTTTTTCAATAATTTCTTTAATACTTAACACATAGTCCTCATTCTTCAAAACCTCTACATTTAATACCCATACCCCCGGCCCTTTCTTCACTGAACTCCAGTCTATTTGCATAAAAATTGGTTTATGGTCACTTAAGCTTGATTCTTCATATTTAATATTACCGATAAATCCTTCAATGTTCCTTGTACATAAAATAAAATCAATCCTAGTCTTACACATAAAATTACCCAATAATTGCCTCCTTGAATATTCTTTCTTTTTTTCGTTTCTTTCTCTCCATACATCAATTATATTATTTTCTTCCATTAATAATTTCAGTTCTTTTCTTCCTTTATCATTTTTAAAAACCGTTCCCTCTCCCATTTCTAATTTACTGAAAACAGTATTAAAATCACCCATCATAATAACTTCTTTATGTTTCTTTAAAAATTCTCTTAATACATTAAAATATTCCTTCTTTTCATTCTCTACTGTTGGTGCATGAATATTAACTAAAATAACTTTTTTCTCCTCATACTCCATTTCAACCGCAATACATTTCCCATCCATGTCATTATATATTGTTTTACACGATACACCACTGTTTTCTTTTATTAAAACTGCAACTCCTCTTCCCAGCCTCCCATCACCATTGTTATATAAAATCTCTCCGCTCCAACTTTTCCTTATTTCAGTCATGTACTCTTCCCTCCAGTTAGTTTCTTGTAATAAAATCACATCTTCTCCTTTACACATTTCTTTCACTTTTTCAAATTTTCCCATGTCTGACAGCCCTCTAGCATTAAAAGTCACTATTCTTAACAGCATAAAACATATAGAAACATGCATAAAACCCATAAACTCAGTCCACCTCCTCCAAACCCTTTAGCAATTCATACTTATTTGTACATTCAAAACCATCTTCTTTAAGCACTCTTTTTCTTGCAGTATCTAAATTGGGTATTACCTTCACAGATCTTCTTCTTTTTGATGATTTCCCCTGCGTCTCCTCATTTTCTTGTCCTTGTTCACACTCTTTTGTAGCATCATTAATTTCTACTGCGTCCATCTCCTTTTGCACACTGTCCGTCACATCCATCGGTGTACATAAAATTCCCTCCTGTTGTGCATCACTCAATACTTTATTCCTTTCATCATCCAGTTCCATAGTATCCAAAGCATTTTGCAAGCTGTCAGTCAAATCCATCTGTGACCAAATTCCCCCATCCTGTAGTGTTTGTATAATCGGTTCGGTACACTCTTTCTGTTGTTCTATATCCTTATTTAATTCCAGTCCTTCACCTCGTACTGTTTCTCCATCAACTCGCTGTTCGTTGTCTCTTTCATGCACCTGCCCGCCCACCTGCTGCTCCTCCTCCTCCTCCTCACCCTGCATCCAACACTCACACTTATTTAAAACCAAATTGCAATCCGGGCACGTCACAGCATTGCAATTTCTCGCGAAATGGCCTCTCTCCTCGCATTTATGGCACGTGAACTCCGGGCAGTCCTTCACCACATGGTCTGGGCTCATGCACAGCCGACAAGTCTTAACCTGATGACTGTGCATCACCCGAAAATATTGTGGTCCCTCTGCCGTTTCTATTTTTGTGCTGTAAGGGAGGGAGGCCACCTCCTTCGGGAACCGTGCCTTTACGTATCTCGTCCCATCCTCAATGCTGGTGCCCGGATAAACACGCCGCTTTATTTTTGAAATTGGGGAAACCCCCCAAACCTCCAGTTTATTTAAAATCTCTTCATCAGCAAGGTAGACGGGCAGATGCATGAAAGAGACAACATAGTCTCTGTTTTGAAGTTTTTTTATCTCACAGTTCACTCCATTTATTACCAATCCCTCAGTCAGTTTATCACAAGTTTCTTCTTTTTCCATTGTCAGCTCGTATTCTTTTCCTTGTCTTGGCCTTAATGCCAAGATTTCCCCATATCCACATTTCTCCGTCACCGCTTTAATAATATCCACAGCCTTCACCTCACTAACATTTTCCACATTCACAATCACTGTTGCCTCCTTTAAGTATTTCCTTTTACCAAGTAGATCTCTTAAATCTTGATTTTTACCGTGTCCTGCTCGTTGTCGATTCTCCAGTCCAGTGTTGTTTGCCATGCGTCTCTCTCCAGCCAGTCCAGTGTCGTTTGCCATGCGTCTCTCTCCAGCCAGTCCAGTGTGGTTTGCCATGCGTCTCTCTCCAGACAGTCCAGTGTCGTTTGCCATGCGTCTCTCTCCAGCCAGTCCAGTGTCGTTTGCCATGCGTCTCTCTCCAGCCAGTCCAGTGTCGTTTGCCATGCGTGTCTCTACAGCCATAATCCAGCCATAATCCGTCCATTGTACAAAACACAAACAAAAAATTAACCACCCTCCAGCCAGCAAGATGCCGCTGTTAGGTGGTTTAAAACTGAAAAACCACACAAAAAATAAACTAAAGTCCAAAAACAACTCTCAAAACAAACACTAACAGAAAAAACAAAATGGAGGAGAGCCTTCCTCTCCAAACTGCAGCCAACACTTCCTGTAGCTCTCTAGCGCCCTCAGGTTGGTATGG
>NC_068395.1:19360188-19365188 GCF_023724105.1 Carassius gibelio
AAAAGCACACAGTTTTTCCCCTAGCCTCACATACACATCTTTCCCAGGTTTCTCTTCTTCCATGTTGTCAATTCTGTTTATCCACTCTTGAGGTATTGCATTCTTAATTACATCATACTTGTTTGTTATCTCTCGTCTGCTATAATCCTCCTTTGCCTCCTCCATCACATCCACAATGTATTGCACTGGTAAAAACCCCTCTTTGAATTCATATAAAACATCTCTGACTTTCGTGATTCCCACATCCCACCACTTCTTAAAAAAAACCTCCTTCCCTTGACTTAAAATGCCGTTGTTTAAGAATAAAGGCTGATTTAAAATGTTCTCTCTGCCTTGTGGCTTAAAATGCACATTCGTTAAAAATTTGCCCCATGCCCCCATCAGTTCTTTATAAAAATCTGGCAGCCCCTCCGTCATCCATTTTTTAACTTTCATCCATAAAATGTTGTCCCCCAAATTAAAATTACTACACTTACTTAAAAAATGCCCCATTGTTCTCTTCCATGCCACTTCGTTTTCTTCATCCAAGTACTTTTTTATTATTTTCACTCTCAAGCTGTTCTTTCTTTGCTCCACATCCATTAACCCCAGTCCTCCCTTCTTCACTGCTCCTATTAAAGTGTTGTATGCTATTCTTGGGGGCTTCCCTTCCCATAAAAAATCTAAAAAAACATTTTTTCAGCCTTTTTTCTACCCACAACGGCATAGATGACACATATAAAATATACCACAATTTCGAAACCATTAAAACATTAAGAACTAAAACCTTCCCTTTCAAAGTTAATGTTCTCATTCTCCAAAAATTCAATCTTCTTTCAATCCCTCCTAAAGCTTCTTCCCACATAGTTTCATCTGCTTTCTTTTCATCCCTCCCCATTAAAACACCTAAAATCTTCATTTCTTTAGTTTCCTTAAAGGTAAAATGTTCTGTTAAAACCGGTGCCCCTCCAAATCTCATATACAGCGTTTTGTCCTCATTTACTTTAGCTCCTGATCCCCTACAATACTTTTGTACAATTTGAATTGCATTTTCCACACTCTTCAGATCTTTTAACAATAATGTTGTGTCATTGGCGTACTGAAAAATTTTACTTTCCCCTCCCTCGATGCCTATGCCTTTTATCCCCTCTCCATGTTTTACAGCCAATCCCAAAGGTTCTGCAACTAAAGAATATAAAAGAGCTGACAACGGACATCCTTGTCTTATCGATCTAGTAATTTTAAAACACTGTGTTAAAAACCCATTATATTTAATTTTTGTTATTGCGCCTTTGTATAAAATCCTAATCCATTTCATAAAATTCTCTCCAAAACCAAAACTTTTTAAAACATCAAATAAAAAACCATGCTCCACCCTGTCAAAAGCTTTCTCAAAATCTAAACTGATAATAAACCCATCTTTATTGCTTTCATGTATGTATCTTATCATATCTTTTATACTAATAGTTGTATCTGCTATGTCTCTCCCTTTCACTCCGTACACTTGGTTAGTTTTAATTATACTCGGCATGACTTCTTTCAATCTGTTGGCTAAAATTTTAGATAAAATCTTTAAATCAGTATTCAGCATTGTAATCGGTCTATAGTTCTTTAAATCTGTCTTCTCTCCTTTTCTCTTGTATATCAATTTCATTAAACCCATTCCCATTCTTTGATTTAATTCTCCTTTCTTAAACACCTCTACATATACTTCTTTTAAAATGCTAGTTAAAAAATCTTTAAAAACTATATAAAATTCACTCCCCAAACCATCTACACCTGGACTTTTCTTTTTGTTTAATTCACTTATTGCTCTTTTAATCTCTTCTTCTCTTATCTCTTCATCACATTCTTTTTTGTCTACTTCTCCTACTGTTGTTTTTATTTGCTTCAGTAACTCCAGTTTCTCTTCTTCCCCCACCCCCTCAGTACTAAACAGGTTCTCATAGTATGCCTTTATTTCTTTTAATATTTCCTCATTAGTTTCCACAACTACACCATTTTTCCCTCTTATTTCTTTAATCATTCCAGCCTTCCCTCTTATTTTTTCTAAATCAAAAAAAAAAACTTTGTACATTTTTCACCCTCCACAGTATATTTAGCTTTACTTCTTAGTCTTGCGCCTTCATATCTTTCCTCTTCCATTTCTTTCAATATTCCCTCCAATTCTTTTATTTTTTGTATATCTTTCCCATTCTCATTTAATTCTTTTTCCAATTTTTCTCTTATTTCTCTCTCCTTCTTCCTCTTACTTCTCTGTATTAATTTACTGTACTTTATTGTGAATTTTTTAACTAAATATTTAACATTTTCCCACCATATCCTTTTATCTTCGCCGTACATTCCATTCTCCTTTTCTTTTTCAATAATTTCTTTAATACTTAACACATAGTCCTCATTCTTCAAAACCTCTACATTTAATACCCATACCCCCGGCCCTTTCTTCACTGAACTCCAGTCTATTTGCATAAAAATTGGTTTATGGTCACTTAAGCTTGATTCTTCATATTTAATATTACCGATAAATCCTTCAATGTTCCTTGTACATAAAATAAAATCAATCCTAGTCTTACACATAAAATTACCCAATAATTGCCTCCTTGAATATTCTTTCTTTTTTTCGTTTCTTTCTCTCCATACATCAATTATATTATTTTCTTCCATTAATAATTTCAGTTCTTTTCTTCCTTTATCATTTTTAAAAACCATTCCCTCTCCCATTTCTAATTTACTGAAAACAGTATTAAAATCACCCATCATAATAACTTCTTTATGTTTCTTTAAAAATTCTCTTAATACATTAAAATATTCCTTCTTTTCATTCTCTACTGTTGGTGCATGAATATTAACTAAAATAACTTTTTTCTCCTCATACTCCATTTCAACCGCAATACATTTCCCATCCATGTCATTATATATTGTTTTACACGATACACCACTGTTTTCTTTTATTAAAACTGCAACTCCTCTTCCCAGCCTCCCATCACCATTGTTATATAAAATCTCTCCGCTCCAACTTTTCCTTATTTCAGTCATGTACTCTTCCCTCCAGTTAGTTTCTTGTAATAAAATCACATCTTCTCCTTTACACATTTCTTTCACTTTTTCAAATTTTCCCATGTCTGACAGCCCTCTAGCATTAAAAGTCACTATTCTTAACAGCATAAAACATATAGAAACATGCATAAAACCCATAAACTCAGTCCACCTCCTCCAAACCCTTTAGCAACTCATACTTATTTGTACATTCAAAACCATCTTCTTTAAGCACTCTTTTTCTTGCAGTATCTAAATTGGGTATTACCTTCACAGATCTTCTTCTTTTTGATGATTTCCCCTGCGTCTCCTCATTTTCTTGTCCTTGTTCACACTCTTTTGTAGCATCATTAATTTCTACTGCGTCCATCTCCTTTTGCACACTGTCCGTCACATCCATCGGTGTACATAAAATTCCCTCCTGTTGTGCATCACTCAATACTTTATTCCTTTCATCATCCAGTTCCATAGTATCCAAAGCATTTTGCAAGCTGTCAGTCAAATCCATCTGTGACCAAATTCCCCCATCCTGTAGTGTTTGTATAATCGGTTCGGTACACTCTTTCTGTTGTTCTATATCCTTATTTAATTCCAGTCCTTCACCTCGTACTGTTTCTCCATCAACTCGCTGTTCGTTGTCTCTTTCATGCACCTGCCCGCCCACCTGCTGCTCCTCCTCCTCCTCCTCACCCTGCATCCAACACTCACACTTATTTAAAACCAAATTGCAATCCGGGCACGTCACAGCATTGCAATTTCTCGCGAAATGGCCTCTCTCCTTGCATTTATGGCACGTGAACTCCGGGCAGTCCTTCACCACATGGTCTGGGCTCATGCACAGCCGACAAGTCTTAACCTGATGACTGTGCATCACCCGAAAATATTGTGGTCCCTCTGCCGTTTCTATTTTTGTGCTGTAAGGGAGGGAGGCCACCTCCTTCGGGAACCGTGCCTTTACGTATCTCGTCCCATCCTCAATGCTGGTGCCCGGATAAACACGCCGCTTTATTTTTGAAATTGGGGAAACCCCCCAAACCTCCAGTTTATTTAAAATCTCTTCATCAGCAAGGTAGACGGGCAGATGCATGAAAGAGACAACATAGTCTCTGTTTTGAAGTTTTTTTATCTCACAGTTCACTCCATTTATTACCAATCCCTCAGTCAGTTTATCACAAGTTTCTTCTTTTTCCATTGTCAGCTCGTATTCTTTTCCTTGTCTTGGCCTTAATGCCAAGATTTCCCCATATCCACATTTCTCCGTCACCGCTTTAATAATATCCACAGCCTTCACCTCACTAACATTTTCCACATTCACAATCACTGTTGCCTCCTTTAAGTATTTCCTTTTACCAAGTAGATCTCTTAAATCTTGATTTTTACCGTGTCCTGCTCGTTGTCGATTCTCCAGTCCAGTGTTGTTTGCCATGCGTCTCTCTCCAGCCAGTCCAGTGTCGTTTGCCATGCGTCTCTCTCCAGCCAGTCCAGTGTGGTTTGCCATGCGTCTCTCTCCAGACAGTCCAGTGTCGTTTGCCATGCGTCTCTCTCCAGCCAGTCCAGTGTCGTTTGCCATGCGTCTCTCTCCAGCCAGTCCAGTGTCGTTTGCCATGCGTGTCTCTCCAGCCATTCCAGTGTCGTTTGCCAATAATCCGTCCATTGTACAAAACACAAACAAAAAATTAACCACCCTCCAGCCAGCAAGATGCCGCTGTTAGGTGGTTTAAAACTGAAAAACCACACAAAAAATAAACTAAAGTCCAAAAACAACTCTCAAAACAAACACTAACAGAAAAAACAAAATGGAGGAGAGCCTTCCTCTCCAAACTGCAGCCAACACTTCCTGTAGCTCTCTAGCGCCCTCAGGTTGGTATGGCCGTAAGCAAAGACTGCCGCAAAGAGAGGGCTATTTAGAGATCAGCCAATCTAATCGCCAGTACATTATATAAGTAGGAAAGAAAACCCAAAAGCTTAAAGCACCTGGTATTCCT
>NC_068395.1:19370188-19375188 GCF_023724105.1 Carassius gibelio
CCAATTTCAACTCCTCTCAAAATTAAAATCATGTTTTTACATCTCTCATTAAAAACTTTCAGCTCATCACAATATAAAAACAAGTGTAAAAACCCTTCATCTGCATCTTGGCATACTTTACATGTGGCACTTTCCTCCATCCCAATTTTGTTTAAAATCACATCTGTGAATACTGCTTTGTTCCTGATAAAATACTCCATATTCTCCAGTTTCGTCTGTACAATTTTACCACTCATGTTCCTCCATATATTCTCTTCTTTTACATCATTGAACAACCTTATCCAGTATTCGTTTACAACAGGTTTCTTAAAAACAGTATCTCTAAAAACACAATAAAACATTTTCACAGTACATTCATTAAAAGCACACAGTTTTTCCCCTAGCCTCACATACACATCTTTCCCAGGTTTCTCTTCTTCCATGTTGTCAATTCTGTTTATCCACTCTTGAGGTATTGCATTCTTAATTACATCATACTTGTTTGTTATCTCTCGTCTGCTATAATCCTCCTTTGCCTCCTCCATCACATCCACAATGTATTGCACTGGTAAAAACCCCTCTTTGAATTCATATAAAACATCTCTGACTTTCGTGATTCCCACATCCCACCACTTCTTAAAAAAAACCTCCTTCCCTTGACTTAAAATGCCGTTGTTTAAGAATAAAGGCTGATTTAAAATGTTCTCTCTGCCTTGTGGCTTAAAATGCACATTCGTTAAAAATTTGCCCCATGCCCCCATCAGTTCTTTATAAAAATCTGGCAGCCCCTCCGTCATCCATTTTTTAACTTTCATCCATAAAATGTTGTCCCCCAAATTAAAATTACTACACTTACTTAAAAAATGCCCCATTGTTCTCTTCCATGCCACTTCGTTTTCTTCATCCAAGTACTTTTTTATTATTTTCACTCTCAAGCTGTTCTTTCTTTGCTCCACATCCATTAACCCCAGTCCTCCCTTCTTCACTGCTCCTATTAAAGTGTTGTATGCTATTCTTGGGGGCTTCCCTTCCCATAAAAAATCTAAAAAAACATTTTTTCAGCCTTTTTTCTACCCACAACGGCATAGATGACACATATAAAATATACCACAATTTCGAAACCATTAAAACATTAAGAACTAAAACCTTCCCTTTCAAAGTTAATGTTCTCATTCTCCAAAAATTCAATCTTCTTTCAATCCCTCCTAAAGCTTCTTCCCACATAGTTTCATCTGCTTTCTTTTCATCCCTCCCCATTAAAACACCTAAAATCTTCATTTCTTTAGTTTCCTTAAAGGTAAAATGTTCTGTTAAAACCGGTGCCCCTCCAAATCTCATATACAGCGTTTTGTCCTCATTTACTTTAGCTCCTGATCCCCTACAATACTTTTGTACAATTTGAATTGCATTTTCCACACTCTTCAGATCTTTTAACAATAATGTTGTGTCATTGGCGTACTGAAAAATTTTACTTTCCCCTCCCTCGATGCCTATGCCTTTTATCCCCTCTCCATGTTTTACAGCCAATCCCAAAGGTTCTGCAACTAAAGAATATAAAAGAGCTGACAACGGACATCCTTGTCTTATCGATCTAGTAATTTTAAAACACTGTGTTAAAAACCCATTATATTTAATTTTTGTTATTGCGCCTTTGTATAAAATCCTAATCCATTTCATAAAATTCTCTCCAAAACCAAAACTTTTTAAAACATCAAATAAAAAACCATGCTCCACCCTGTCAAAAGCTTTCTCAAAATCTAAACTGATAATAAACCCATCTTTATTGCTTTCATGTATGTATCTTATCATATCTTTTATACTAATAGTTGTATCTGCTATGTCTCTCCCTTTCACTCCGTACACTTGGTTAGTTTTAATTATACTCGGCATGACTTCTTTCAATCTGTTGGCTAAAATTTTAGATAAAATCTTTAAATCAGTATTCAGCATTGTAATCGGTCTATAGTTCTTTAAATCTGTCTTCTCTCCTTTTCTCTTGTATATCAATTTCATTAAACCCATTCCCATTCTTTGATTTAATTCTCCTTTCTTAAACACCTCTACATATACTTCTTTTAAAATGCTAGTTAAAAAATCTTTAAAAACTATATAAAATTCACTCCCCAAACCATCTACACCTGGACTTTTCTTTTTGTTTAATTCACTTATTGCTCTTTTAATCTCTTCTTCTCTTATCTCTTCATCACATTCTTTTTTGTCTACTTCTCCTACTGTTGTTTTTATTTGCTTCAGTAACTCCAGTTTCTCTTCTTCCCCCACCCCCTCAGTACTAAACAGGTTCTCATAGTATGCCTTTATTTCTTTTAATATTTCCTCATTAGTTTCCACAACTACACCATTTTTCCCTCTTATTTCTTTAATCATTCCAGCCTTCCCTCTTATTTTTTCTAAATCAAAAAAAAAACTTTGTACATTTTTCACCCTCCACAGTATATTTAGCTTTACTTCTTAGTCTTGCGCCTTCATATCTTTCCTCTTCCATTTCTTTCAATATTCCCTCCAATTCTTTTATTTTTTGTATATCTTTCCCATTCTCATTTAATTCTTTTTCCAATTTTTCTCTTATTTCTCTCTCCTTCTTCCTCTTACTTCTCTGTATTAATTTACTGTACTTTATTGTGAATTTTTTAACTAAATATTTAACATTTTCCCACCATATCCTTTTATCTTCGCCGTACATTCCATTCTCCTTTTCTTTTTCAATAATTTCTTTAATACTTAACACATAGTCCTCATTCTTCAAAACCTCTACATTTAATACCCATACCCCCGGCCCTTTCTTCACTGAACTCCAGTCTATTTGCATAAAAATTGGTTTATGGTCACTTAAGCTTGATTCTTCATATTTAATATTACCGATAAATCCTTCAATGTTCCTTGTACATAAAATAAAATCAATCCTAGTCTTACACATAAAATTACCCAATAATTGCCTCCTTGAATATTCTTTCTTTTTTTCGTTTCTTTCTCTCCATACATCAATTATATTATTTTCTTCCATTAATAATTTCAGTTCTTTTCTTCCTTTATCATTTTTAAAAACCATTCCCTCTCCCATTTCTAATTTACTGAAAACAGTATTAAAATCACCCATCATAATAACTTCTTTATGTTTCTTTAAAAATTCTCTTAATACATTAAAATATTCCTTCTTTTCATTCTCTACTGTTGGTGCATGAATATTAACTAAAATAACTTTTTTCTCCTCATACTCCATTTCAACCGCAATACATTTCCCATCCATGTCATTATATATTGTTTTACACGATACACCACTGTTTTCTTTTATTAAAACTGCAACTCCTCTTCCCAGCCTCCCATCACCATTGTTATATAAAATCTCTCCGCTCCAACTTTTCCTTATTTCAGTCATGTACTCTTCCCTCCAGTTAGTTTCTTGTAATAAAATCACATCTTCTCCTTTACACATTTCTTTCACTTTTTCAAATTTTCCCATGTCTGACAGCCCTCTAGCATTAAAAGTCACTATTCTTAACAGCATAAAACTTATAGAAACATGCATAAAACCCATAAACTCAGTCCACCTCCTCCAAACCCTTTAGCAACTCATACTTATTTGTACATTCAAAACCATCTTCTTTAAGCACTCTTTTTCTTGCAGTATCTAAATTGGGTATTACCTTCACAGATCTTCTTCTTTTTGATGATTTCCCCTGCGTCTCCTCATTTTCTTGTCCTTGTTCACACTCTTTTGTAGCATCATTAATTTCTACTGCGTCCATCTCCTTTTGCACACTGTCCGTCACATCCATCGGTGTACATAAAATTCCCTCCTGTTGTGCATCACTCAATACTTTATTCCTTTCATCATCCAGTTCCATAGTATCCAAAGCATTTTGCAAGCTGTCAGTCAAATCCATCTGTGACCAAATTCCCCCATCCTGTAGTGTTTGTATAATCGGTTCGGTACACTCTTTCTGTTGTTCTATATCCTTATTTAATTCCAGTCCTTCACCTCGTACTGTTTCTCCATCAACTCGCTGTTCGTTGTCTCTTTCATGCACCTGCCCGCCCACCTGCTGCTCCTCCTCCTCCTCCTCACCCTGCATCCAACACTCACACTTATTTAAAACCAAATTGCAATCCGGGCACGTCACAGCATTGCAATTTCTCGCGAAATGGCCTCTCTCCTTGCATTTATGGCACGTGAACTCCGGGCAGTCCTTCACCACATGGTCTGGGCTCATGCACAGCCGACAAGTCTTAACCTGATGACTGTGCATCACCCGAAAATATTGTGGTCCCTCTGCCGTTTCTATTTTTGTGCTGTAAGGGAGGGAGGCCACCTCCTTCGGGAACCGTGCCTTTACGTATCTCGTCCCATCCTCAATGCTGGTGCCCGGATAAACACGCCGCTTTATTTTTGAAATTGGGGAAACCCCCCAAACCTCCAGTTTATTTAAAATCTCTTCATCAGCAAGGTAGACGGGCAGATGCATGAAAGAGACAACATAGTCTCTGTTTTGAAGTTTTTTTATCTCACAGTTCACTCCATTTATTACCAATCCCTCAGTCAGTTTATCACAAGTTTCTTCTTTTTCCATTGTCAGCTCGTATTCTTTTCCTTGTCTTGGCCTTAATGCCAAGATTTCCCCATATCCACATTTCTCCGTCACCGCTTTAATAATATCCACAGCCTTCACCTCACTAACATTTTCCACATTCACAATCACTGTTGCCTCCTTTAAGTATTTCCTTTTACCAAGTAGATCTCTTAAATCTTGATTTTTACCGTGTCCTGCTCGTTGTCGATTCTCCAGTCCAGTGTTGTTTGCCATGCGTCTCTCTCCAGCCAGTCCAGTGTCGTTTGCCATGCGTCTCTCTCCAGCCAGTCCAGTGTGGTTTGCCATGCGTCTCTCTCCAGACAGTCCAGTGTCGTTTGCCATGCGTCTCTCTCCAGCCAGTCCAGTGTCGTTTGCCATGCGTCTCTCTCCAGCCAGTCCAGTGTCGTTTGCCATGCGTGTCTCTCCAGCCATTCC
>NC_068395.1:19377688-19442688 GCF_023724105.1 Carassius gibelio
CAAGTACTAACCAGACCCAAACCTGCTAATATTCAGAGACCGGCATTGATTCTATTTTTTGGCAAAATTATTATATACTAACTGAAAAATTTCCAAAAAGCTTACAGCACCTGGTATTCCCAGGCAGTCTCCCATCCAAGTACTAACCAGGCCCAAACCTGCTTAGCTTCCGAGATCAGACGAGATTTTTTTTTTTTTTTTTTTTTTTTTTTTTTTTTTTTTATTAAAAATCACAAAATAAAAACATTAACAATACATCACCACAAATATTTAAACATCTTCCAGTAACAGAACTTCAAAACCAGTCCAAGTTTTAACAATGTATGGATTATTCCTTGTAAAACATTTTTCAAACATTTCCATATTCTCAAGCATTTTGCAATAGTCATATAAAATTTGTATTTCCTCCATCATGATCTGTTTATATAATAACTTTATCGCTATTTCTTTTTTCTTTTGTTTCATTATATTTCTCCTTCTCCATATTGCAAATCTTGCAAGCGTTAACATAAAATTTAGAGCATAGTTATTTTTTGTCCTTCCATTGAAGCCAAATAAAAGCAATGTATCCCATTCTTCCAATGTAATCTTGTCATTATACAGAAAATCACATACCATCTTTTTTAACATTTTTATAAAATCACTTAACTTTCTGCAATTTAAAAATAAATGTAATACACCTTCCTTTTTCTCCAAACACACTTTGCACATTTCATCTTGCGCTAACCCAATTTTACTTAAAATCATTTCTGTCATCACACAATTGTGTCTTAATAAAAAATCAAAATTTTCCAAAACCGGACTTTTAAAATTCAATCTTACATTTTTCCATATATTCGAAGCATCAAAATTGTCAAATAACTTTTCCCAATATTCTATTGCTTTAGGCTTTACAAAAACAGTCTTACTTAAACAGGTATAAAACATCTTAATGACACAATCATTAAAAACAATCTTATCATCCCCTGCTTTTAAAAAAACCTTTGGTTTTTCATTTTCGGTTTCTTTTTCATTATCCTCAATATTTTTAATCCAATGTTCTGGCAATGCTAATTTTAATTTTGTATATTGTTCTTCAATTTTCCCTTTGTTTTCTATATCTTCTATTTCCTCAAGTGAATCAATTATTGCTTGTGTAGGTAAAAATCCAGGTTTCACTTCATATAAAATGTCTTTTACTTGTCTAAAACCTACTGCGTACCAGTTTTCATAAAACATATGCTTTTTGCTTTTATTATTTTGATTTAAAAATAGGGGTTGCTGCAGGTACTGTTTTCTCCCTTTAATCTCTACGTACACATTTTCATAAAACATTTTCCAGCTTCTCAACAATTCTTTATAAAACTCTGGTATATTTTCTATCATATTATCCTTAAAAGCCATCCATAAAAAATCATCTCCTATTTGTCCGCATTTATTAATAACATAATTCATGACACTTTTCCATGGAATGTTGTCTTTGTTAAAAAACTTTTTTACTGTTTTAATTCTCATGCTTTTCATTCTCAGCCATGGATCTATTAGTCCTAATCCTCCATCTTCCACCTTTCCAATGATTGTGTTATATGCAATTTTAGATGGCTTACCATCCCAAAGAAACTTTAAAATCATAGTTTTTATTCTCTTATATACCCATATTGGTAAACTAACAACACTTAAAACATACCACATTTTGGATAAAAAAAGAGAATTCAAGACAAGGACCTTCCCTTTTAGAAACAGTACTCTCTGTTTCCAAAAATGTAATCTTTTTTCCATTTTGTTTACAGTTTCATCCCAATTTATTTCTCTAGTTTTAATTTCATCAGATCCAAGTGTAATGCCTAAAATTTTTATATTATTCTTTTGCTCTTTTAACTGCCAATTTCTTTTTGAAATGTCCACTTTTCCAATCTTAATATATTCAGTTTTTTCCTTATTTACTTTCGCACCCGAACCTCGACAGTATTTATCAATAATTCCCATAGCCTTTTCAGCACTATTAAAATCTTTTAAAATCAGAGTAGTATCATCTGCATACTGAAACAATTTTTGTTCTATTACATTGTCTTCTATTAAAAAACCTTTTATTTCTTTTTCTCCATTTATTGCTAAACCTAACGGTTCAGCAACTAAAGTATATAATTAAGCTGATAAGGGACATCCTTGTCTTATAGATCTAGATATTCCTATGAAGTCTGTTAAAAAACCATTTATTTTAAAACAACTAAAAATATCTGTATAAAAACATTTCATCCACTTTATAAAATTATTACCAAAACCAAACTGTTGAATTAAATCAAATAAATATTTGTGCTCAACTCTGTCAAATGCCTTTTCTAGATCTATACTGATTAAAAAACCATCACTCTTTTTCTCTTTTATGTACCAAATTAAATCTCTAATGCTTGCTACTGTATCCAATATATCTCTTCCTAATACGCCATATGCTTGATTAGTTGTAATGATGTGGGGAACTACTTTTTTAAGTCTATTCGCTAAAATCTTGGCCAATATTTTATAATCTGTGTTGAGCATACTTAATGGTCTGTAATTTTGTAAATCATCTTTATTCCCTTTCTTTTTATAAATTATTTTAATCATTCCCTTCTTCATACTCTCACTCAATTGTCCATTCTTAAAAATGGCTATGAAAAGATCTTTCAAAATAGGTATTAAAACATCTTTAAAAACCTTATAAAATTCAGATGATAAACCATCTAAACCAGGACTTTTCCCATTACTTAATTGCATTATAGCTTCATTTATCTCCTTTTCTGTTATATCACTATCACACATTTTTTTATCATCCTCTTTTACTTTAACTTTGATTTGATTTAACAAAAATACTTCATCTTCCTCATTAACTCCCTTTTTCTTAAATAAAACACCATAAAAATCCTTGACCTCTTTTAAAATCCCTTCTTTATCTTTTATATTTTTACCTTGCATTGAAACATTCTTTATTAAATCAGCTTTTTGTCTATTCTTTTCTGCATCATAGAAAAACTTTGTACTTCTTTCCCCTTCCACTGTATTTCTTATCTTACTTCTTATTCTAGCACCCACACATTTGTCCTCTTCCACTTTTTTAATTTTCTCTTCTAATATTACTATTTTCCTAATATCCGTATTTCCTTCAGTTATCTTTTTCATTTCATTTTCCCATTCTTTATTTAGTTCCCTTTCTTTAGCTCTTTTTGCTTTCTGTATTTTCTTAGAACATTCAATAGAAAAACTTTTGATATCGGATTTTATATTGTCCCACCACACTCATATTGCTTCATCATATAAAACATCATCTACACTATTAATAATTAGGTTTTCCATTTCCATTTTATACAATTCGTTCTTTAAAAGCTGTGTATTAACCACCCATACACCTGGTCCTCTTTCAACTCCACTAAAATCCATCATTACATATAAAAAGTCATGATCACTCCCACTCCCATTTTATAAAAAACTTTTGAAATAAAATGCTCAAATCTTCTGTCACATAAAATGAAATCTATTCTGCTTTGTTTTAAAATTGTATTTACCCACTGTCTTCTCGAATATTCTCTTTTGACTCTGTTTCTATCTCTCCATACATCTACAAATTTATGTCCAGCCATCATACATTTCAGTTCTTTTCTTCCAACATCAGCTCTATACACCATAAAATCTTCAACATCTATTCTTTCTAAAACAGTATTAAAATCTCCTATAACAATGACATTCTTCCATCCATTAATCAAAACACTCAATTCTTTAAAAAAAGTAACTCTTTCCATATCTTCATTTGGAGCATGTATATTACATATTGTTATTTCTTCTCCCCTATCCATAATTTTAACAGTTAAAATCCTTCCATTGTTATCTTTAAATAAAACATTCGTTGATTCTACTACTCCCCTTCTAATTAGTATTGCCAATCCTTTTTTCTTATTTAAATCATTACTGTACCATATTTCTCCATCCCAAAAATTTTTAAAATCATTAACTATTGTTTCATTCCATCCAGTCTCCTGTATACATAAAATATCACTTTGTTTTGTTAAATTTATTATATTTTCAAACTTCAGCTTAGATGACAGCCCTCTAACATTAATTGAGACCAAACATAAGTTACTCATAATGAAAAAAAAAAAAAAAACACAAACCAAAACAACCCATCATCTATATATGGTCTCTCTTAATGTCTAGGAATTTAGATCTACTTTATCTTCATTTAGCCTTGCTCTGTCTTCTCTTCTTAACTTTTGTTTCTTTAATACTTGTTTAATATTTATTTCCGATACTGTTATCAATTTACGTCTTCTGTTCATAATGTCCGTTGTTCTGTTTTCAAGCTCAAGGTTAATTTCATCAGTTTCCTCATCGCTTACCTCCTCTTTATTCCACCCAGCTGCAATTTCACTCGTTGTTGCACATTCATTTTCTTTCATTTGTCCATCATTAGCAACAGTTTGATGTGTCTCAGTCTCCATTGTATGCACTTCAATTTCTTTATCTGCGTTGTCCTCTCTCCTCGTGGAGTCCTCCTTTCCTTGCTTACTTAAATCCTCAGAAATCCCATTCACCTCCTGTGTTTCATCTTTCCTTCTATTTCTGCTTGTCTCCTCCATGTGCTCCTGCACCTCTATCTCCATTTCTGCATTGTCCTCCTCTTCAGATTCACATGTACACCTCATCCATGTCTTTTCACAGCTTTTGCACCGTGGGGCTTGGCAGTCCCGCGCAAAATGCCCCTGTTCCAGACATTCTCTGCAGGTATATTGAGGACAGTCCTTTTTTCCATGCTCTGTGCTTGCACATATTCTGCAAGTCTTTAGCTGGCCGTCATGAATTACCCTGAAGTATTTTGGTCCCTCCTCTGTGTCAAATCTCACATTGTATGGCAGAGTCACAATGTCCTGTGGGAATCTTACTCTTAAAAACCTTGTTCCATCCGCAACAGTGGTGCCAGGATAATATCTCCTTCTTAACGGGAGAATAGGATTTACTCCCCAATCCACCAGTTTTTGAATGATTTCATCATCTTTTATGTAATTTGGCAAAAGCAAAAAAGAGACCATTCTTTCAGTTTTGCATAGTTTTTTGATCTCACAAAACTGTCCATCAATCAGTAGTCCATCTACTAGCTTGTCACAATCCATCTCATTCTCCATGGTTAGTTCATAGTCAAAATTACTTTTTTTCCTCAGTCCATACAGCTTTCCAAATCCAGTTTTCTCTTCCACTGCCTTTATTATCATCATCACAGATATTTTCTCTGGATCATTAACAGTCATAGTTAGCGTTGCTTCTTTTTTGTAGTCTCTCTGATATTTCGATTGGCTTTTTATCTTTTTCATTGTCTCATTTCTTTGAACTGCTTCTCGTCTTCCATCAGTATAATCTCGTTTGTTTACCTTGACTTGAATATAGCTCTTCTGTTCCTCTACTCCTTGCATCCATTCCATTCTTCTTTCTCCTTGTGGCAACCATTGCCCATGTTTCTTTGTCATCTTTAACCTTTCCGTTGTCCATTTCTTTGTTTCTTTCAGTGTAGTCGTTGTCCTCAGTCTCTTGGTCTAATATCCGTTCCGGTTCAGTAACTGTAATATCCGTCATTTTGAAAAAAATAAAACCTCAGACAGTAAAACTGTCTGAGGTTTAAACAAAAAATAAATTGAACTTATAAACTTTAAGTAATTATCAAAAGAAAACACAATAAAACAAAAAATAGGGGAGAGCCTTTCCCTCCCAAACTGCCACCTCACACTTCCTGGATCGTACCAACTCAGGGAATAGCCAGGTTGGTATGGCTGTAAGCGAAGACTGCCGCAAAGAGAAGGCTATTTAGAGATCAGCCAATCTAATCGCCAGTACATTATATAAGTAGGAAAGAAAACCCAAAAGCTTAAAGCACCTGGTATTCCTAGCCGGTCTCTCATCCAAGTACTAACCAGACCTAAGCCTGCTAAGATTCAGAGATTGGGCATCGACTCTTTTTTTTTTTTGCAAAATTATTATATAATTTGTGAAATTTTCCAAAAAGTTTAAAGCACCTGGTATTCCCAGGCAGTCTCCCATCCATGTACTAACCAGGCCCAAACCTGCTAATATTCAGAAATCGGTCATTGACTCTATTTTTTGGCAAAATTATTATATACTAAGTGAAAATTTTCCAAAAAGCTTACAGCACCTGGTATTCCCAGGCGGTCTCCCATCCAAGTACTAACCAGGCCCAAACCTGCTTAGCTTCCGAGATCAGACGAGATCGGGCATAGCTTTTTTTTTTTTTTTTTTTTTTTTTTTTTTTTATTAACAAATTTAAAATATTACATTAAAAACATTGTACACATTTTCCACAGAAGCATAACAAACAAAAACAATAATTATTTGCCACAGGTTTGATAAAAAACATTTCTCTAAACACCAAATACATTTATTTCACTTTACATTCAATAAATAACCTATTATCCCCGTTTTTCTTTTTGAAATACAATTAAGGCATTAGCATACCATGATACAATGTTTAAAAACATTATAATAATAAATAATAATACAAATTTAAACCAAACATTGTATTCTTAGTCTACCTCCTCCTCCTCATCTTCCCTCAACACTTGAAATTTATTCTCAAACAAATGTTTCCCCTTACTGTATTTTTCCCTAAAAAGTCTTTTTTTTCTGGCCACATTCACATTTGGTATTACCTTAAGGGTTCTCCTTCTTAATGTGACCCTTTTGTCCTTTCTATCATCCATTCTGTCCACTCCTTTCTCCTCTTCAGTTATCTCTTGCATTTCCTCCTCCTTTTCTTTTAGTCCTTGGTTCTCCATTCCCTCCAATGCCCCATGTGTTACTTCCTGTGATGTCAATGTCAATATTCCTTTGTCCATTTCTCCTTCCAGCCTTTTCTCTTCCAATTCCATTTCTTTCTCCTCTTCAGTTATCTCTTGCATTTCCTCCTCCTTTTCTTTTAATCCTTGATTCTCCATTTCCTCCAATACCCCTTGTGTTACTTCCTGTGATGTCAATATTCCTTTGTCCATTTCTCCTTCCAGCCTTTTCTCTTCCAATTCCTTCTTATTTTCCACAATAGCCTCTTTATTCACACCATCTTCTTCCTCATTCTCTCCACCATTTTGTAATTCAGTTTCTTTTGACATTCGTCCTCCTACACCTTCTGACTCTTTATTTTGAATTTCATTCTCCATCCAACACTCACATCTTATGATCACCTTTCTGCAATCCGGGCACTTAATTGCATCACAATCCCTTGCGTAATGACCCTGGCCATTGCACTGATGACATTTAAAATCTGGACAGTCTTTGAACACATGTCCCGGATTCATGCACAATCGACAGGTTTTAACCTGACGATCATGCATGATCCTGAAATACTGTGTTCCCTCCTCCGTATCAAACTTTGTACTGTATGGCAGAGACACTACTTCTTTAGGAAATTTCACCCTTAGGTACCTTGTACCATCCGCAATGTCTGTGCCTGGATACATTCTTCTTATGATGTCTGAAACAGGTGTTACGCCCCAATTTTGTAATTTAATTAAAATGTCAGAGTCCTCAATATAGGCTGGCAAATGTATGAAAGAAACCACATACTCCCTTGTTTTCAGTTGTCTAATCTCACACAGTTTTCCTTTTATCATTAATCCTTCATCTAATCCATCGCACGCCTCCCTGTTTATCAGTGTAATTTCATATTCTTTTACTTGCCTTGGTCTGACTGCTAGAATCTTTCCTCCTCCAATCCTTTCGTTCACTGCTTTGATAATGTCCTCTGCTCTTGCATCTCTCTGATCCGCCATGTCAACAATTACTGTAGCCTCTTTAGAGTAAATCCTCTTTTTATAATCCATTCGTCCTTGTCCATCTCGTTGTCCTTTATCCATTTCTTTGTCTGTTAGCACTCGTCTTCCTCCTGCCATGTCCACTTCTTTGGCATGTAATCCATCCATTTTTCAAACAAAATAAAAATTTCTCCCCAGACAGCAAACTGCTGCTGGGAAGTGTAAAAACTATAACAAACAAAAATCAATAAGTTGCAAAAGAAATAAATCTTTACGCAGATAAAACAAAACAAAAAACACAAGGTGAGCCTCTCTCACCTACTGCCTACTACAAACTGCCAACTCACTTCCTGTGTGGCTCACTAGCGTTGCCAGGTTGGTATGGCCGTAAGCAAAGACTGCCGCAAAGAGAGGACTATTTAGAGATCAGCCAATCTAATCGCCAGTACATTATATAAGTAGGAAAGAAAACCCAAAAGCTTAAAGCACCTGGTATTCCTAGCCGGTCTCTCATCCAAGTACTAACCAGACCTAAGCCTGCTAAGATTCAGAGATTGGGCATTGACTCTTTTTTTTTTGGCAAAATTATTATATAATTTGTGAAATTTTCCAAAAAGTTTAAAGCACCTGGTATTCCCAGGCAGTGTCCCATCCATGTACTAACCAGGCCCAAACCTGCTAATATTCAGAAATCGGGCATTGACTCTATTTTTTGGCAAAATTATTATATACTAAGTGAAAATTTTCCAAAAAGTTTAAAGCACCTGGTATTCCCAGGCAGTCTCCCATCCATGTACTAACCAGACCCAAACCTGCTAATATTCAGAGACCGGCATTGACTCTATTTTTTGGCAAAATTATTATATACTAACTGAAAAATTTCCAAAAAGCTTACAGCACCTGGTATTCCCAGGCGGTCTCCCATCCAAGTACTAACCAGGCCCAAACCTGCTTAGCTTCCGAGATCAGACGAGATCAGGCATAGCTTTTTTTTTTTTTTTTTTTTATTATTATAAAATAATTTCGACATTTACAGTAAATACATAATATATTTCAACATTACATTTTCAACAACCCTCCATTTACACTTTTCAAAAATTAAATACAAGTTCGTTCAATTCTGTAACAGAAATAAATCTGCTTCCCTCAACAAAATTTACAGAATTCCTCACACATATATATTTTAATCATCTTTATGTGTTGCTTTATCAAAGTCCTGAAAATACACCATACATTTTCTTTTCTTTTTTCAAAATATGCTACATTTCTCCTCAATCGTACTGCATACCTTGCAAAACTTAACATCATATTTAAGAGCTGCACATTCCCTCTTACCTTCTTTTCCTGTACCATACCAAACAAAAATATCTTGCCCCACTCGTTATCCACAAATTTTATTTCCTCCCAATTCTTCCTCACACATTGCTTTAATAATTCATGATAATCTTTTAAACTCTGACATTCTACATAAAAATGCATTAAGGTCTCAACCTCGCTGTCACACACATCACATTCTCTCGCAATGCTTTTGTCAACCTGATGCAAAACCTCCTTTGTATATACTCTATTATGTCGCAATATGAAATCATTATGTTCACATTCCATTGAATTGTATCTAACCACCTAGGTTTATCCACAGCATTTCTGGTTTTAACTCCGGGAATATATTTCTCCAATAAATTTCAGCAGCAGGTCTTCTAACTTCTTTTTTCACCATAATCCTATAGAAAGCTTTTAATGGAACCTTTGACAATTCTACCATGCAACCACTCTGTACAATATACATTTCGGGAAACTTGTACTCTTGTACTTGAAACTTGTTTTTCTATCAGAGCAATCCAATCTCTTGGAATGCTATTCTTAATTTTTCCAAAAATATTAAGCACTGTACCTTTTCTGATATTTTCATTCTCTTCCATTACAATATCCAGGATTGCCTGTGAGGGCAAGAAACCTGGGACAACTTCATACATATAGTCCTTTATCTGGTATAGACCAACCTTCATAAAACATTTGTTTTCCAACATTTTCCCTTTATCTAATATCTTAGGATTCAAAAACACTGGTTGATTTAGTACTAATTCAGGCAAATTACACTTATAAGACACCTGTGGCAGAAATTCAGCCCAAGCTTGGAAGACTTCTTTATAGAATTGTGGCATATCCTTTATCATGGACTCCTTTAAACACATAAAAAGATTACTCTGGTTACATGTCCCAAACTTCTCCAAACAATCCTTCATACAATATTTCCAACCATATATTTCTTTACTATATAAATATTTCTTAACAATTTTAAGCCGTAATGCTTTTCTCTTTACATCCAAGTCCATCAATTTCAAACCTATCTGCAATCAGTACCTTTTTTGAGATCCTTACATTTTTCCCTCCCCACAAGAAATCTACTACAATGGAGTTTGCCTCTTTTAAAACCCACTCTGGCATGTCCAGCACACTCAGTGAATGAACAAATCTTGACATTAACAATACATTGATAACAGTGACTTTCCCTTTCAGTGTAAGACCTCTTAATTTCCAGTAGTTCACAATTCGCCTTATCTTCTGTAGGACTACCGACCAAGAAACATCCCTCGCCTTACTATCTTCAATACCTATATTAACCCCCAGTACTTTAATATAATCCTTAACAGCTTTAAAAGGAATACCACACTCAGATATTTTATTTTCCCCAAAGAACATGATTTCAGACTTTTCAACATTAATTTTTGCCCCAGCCGCTCTACCATATGTATTCATGTGCTCCATTATCCTCGTTATACTATCCATATCCCTCACAGTAAATGTAGTATCATCTGCATATTGATGAATTAAACTGACCCCGTCTCCTGCGAATTTGATAGGCTTCAGCTCCTTATCTGCTTTTATTAAAGTTGCCAGAGGCTCAACAGTTATACAGTAGAGCAGGGCAGACAAAGGGCAACCCTGCCTTATGGACCTCTCTACAACAAACTCATCTGTTATCAAACCATTACACTTCACCACACTATGTGCACTATTATAAAGCAGCTTTATCCATGATCTAAATCTACCCCCAAATCCGAACGTTTCCAAAGCTTTCTCCAAAAATGTATGCTCCACCCTATCAAAAGCTTTATTTAAGTCCAAACTTAACAGAATGCCTCCTTCTTTCTTCATATAAAAAACAACATCTCTAATTGTACTTATAATATCAGCAATATCTCTCCCAGGTATACTATAAGCCTGTGTTGGGGCAACAATACTCCCTATTACCTTTTTTAGCCTATTTGCTAGAATTTTTGCCAATATTTTGTAATCAGTATTTAAGAGACTAATTGGTCTATAATTTTCTAATCTTAATCTACTCCCTTTATTTTTAAATAAAATGCTTAAGACTCCTGCAACCATTGTCTTAGGCACATCCTGCTTTTCTTCCATATACTGATATAGCTCTAACAATATTGGCCCTAGAGCATCCCTAAAAGTTCTATAAAACTCAGCAGTTAGGCCATCTGAGCCTGGGCTCTTATTAATGTTTAGACTGGAGATTGCCTCATTGATTTCCAACATAGAGATATCATTATCACAGAGCATCCTGTCTATATCTGACAATCTAGCACTAACTGTACTTAACACCTTTCCCATACATTCCATATTTACCCTTTCTTTCTTGAATAGTGACCTATAAAAGGATTCAACAGTATCCAAAATCCCTACCAAATCACTCACTTTTTTACCCTTCCCATCTTCCAACTCGGTAATACAGATTTTTCTCTGATTTTGCCTCTCCATGCCCAAAAAAAAGGATGTGCATTTCTCACCCTCTAAGGCATACTTCACCCTACTTCTTACAATAGCTCCATTACATCTTTTAATTTCATGTTTATTCAAATCAGCCTTAAATTTTAAATAATTTGTCAAATCATGATTTGGATCACTGCTTATCTGTTCCAGTTCTACAGAAATTTTATTTTGCAGATCTTTGTAATCCCTCCTCTCCATGCTATTCTTTTCCTTTGCATGTTTAATACTCAGAATCTTCATTTTCTGCTTTAAACCCTCCCACTTTACACACACATTTTCAAAGCCTAGATTTCTTCCCCATTCAGATTTTATACACTCATAGATCTTAGCCCTATAATTAACATCATTTAATAAACTTGCATTGAAACACCAGAGCCCCCCACCTTTGTGTTGCATTCTTTGACCCACTTGAAATTCCAGGACTGCATGGTCACTAAATGCTATGAACTTATAAGTTATATTTTTAATACACTGAACTATGTTCTGCCTCACCAGACAAAGATCAATTCTGCTTTGTTTTAAAGAATTGAGCACAATCTGTCTTCTCGAATACCCTCTTTTATCAGGGTTTTCTAATCTCCAGAGATCTACCAGGTTCACTTTATTCATTAGGTTTATAAGTTCAGTCCTTGATGAGTCCCTTCTGTAGCTCATATCATTTGCAGCATCCATTCTACTGCACCAAACATTAAAATCACCCACACAGATGCAGTTATCCGTGCAAAGTGTTCCTAAATGCTTAAAAAGCATCCTTCTTTCTTTTTCATTATTCGGTGCATAAACATTAATCAACTTGTAAACACAGTTTTGAAACTCAAAATCTATAATTAAAACTCTTCCTTCATTATCAGCAGGGGCGTCGCACCCGTGGGGGATGTGGGGGTTTTAACACCCACACTTTTCCCGGTGAGAGGGTTCGACACCCGCACATTTTCTGCAGTTTTTCCGCAGTTTTGCACAAACGCCTTACTACAGACGTTCCTCCGTTTCTCTGACCGCTCTGTGTTTGCGCTCGCCGCGGCTGCCTCCTCCCCCTCCCTCTCAAACTTGACACCGGCTTTGAGTGTGATCGGCTGATGATTGGCTGTTCTGCCTTAAGTCCCGCCTCTCTTGGGGTGTTATCGGTCAGCTCGTGCTGAGGAGGCGGGAACTTATGGTTATTTACATCTCCCTTTTCCAGGTACTTTGAATGAGTGTTTATGCTTTAGAGGTTTTTAAATAAGCTTCATATGTGTTTGGGAAGATGTTCTGTTAATCGTTTTGTTGACATGTCGAGTGTTTTCGGTATTATATTTCGTTTTTTAGACTAATGCTAATTTCTATTATTGGGATATTGTTTGCATACCTGTTGAAAAACTATGAAATTAAAGTGTATATTAATTTAATGTTTAAAAACAGTAAATTGTTACATTATTTATACCACCAGAGAAAAAGCTTTGTGTGGGCGTTTTTTCTCTCCTTTTCTGATTTTGCGTTTTTTTCTCCCCTTTTCTGATTTTGCGTTTTTTTCACCCCTTTTTTGATTTTTTTTCTTTTCTTTTTTTTAATGTAGGATTATTTTTTTCCCAGCCAAACGCTGCAAGCCGGAAATCCCGCACAGTGCCAGAGAACTTTGAGCCCTGCATTTTGTACCCCTCTGTCAATGTGTTCATCATTTTTATTATTTATAAACAAACCACATCCATCCCCCACACTTTTGAAAAGCTTGCTACGCCCCTGATTATCAGCATAAACTTCCTTAACATTTTGTACTACGTTGCTTTTAACTAAACAAGCCACTCCACAAGCCCTCCTACTGCCATGACTTACAAAAATATGATGAGACCATTTCCTCTTCACTTCTCTCATTTTACTGCTATCCCAATTTGTTTCTTGGAAACAATAAATGTCTGCTTTCACAGCTGTTAGGATATTTTCAAATTTACACGTTACCAAGACCATTAGCATTTAGGGACACAATTTTAATCATAGCAGCAGTAAGGGTGAAAACAAAAGAAAAAAGATAGCCCTCATTTCTTTTTCTTCATGTTTCCTTTCTCTCCCTTGTCATTTAGTGTTCTTTTTTTCCTAACAAGCAGTTGCAGATTTTCACTTCTCCCTTCCTCATACAAATCATAATCATCATCATCATCATCATCATCATCATCATCATCAACATCATCAACATTTTCATTTCCATCACACTTGAGAGCAGTCTTAACAGAGGCCAATGATTGTGAAGTAGCATTGCCCATGGTTGCTTTGCCCACAAACCTGTTCTTTACTTGACTGTCCATGCAACTCTTAACCAGTCCTGCTCCAGCACTTTGAGATGTGTGATCCTTTAGCACTGAATGCAACAGCTGACTTTCAAAGTCGTCCAAAGTATTCCCTAGTGTGCCTCCATGAACAGATCCATTCTCCTCCTCGTTTACCCCACTGGACAAATCTGCTCCCCCCATCACATCACCATAATGTACATCACTCAGTTCTTTGCACTCTCTAGCATAATGTCCTTGTTTATCACATTTGTGACAAGTAAACTCAGGGCAGTCCCTCAATACATGTCCAGGCTGGATACAAATACAACACACTTTTACTTGCCTGTTATGAATTACTCTAAAGTGCTCAGCACCCTCCAGTGTTTCAAACTTGGTTGAGTATGGCAATGATTGAACAGTGTCAGTGAACTTAACTTTACAGAAGCGGGTCCCATCTGCAATATCTGTTCCTGGCCATCTCCTCCTCTTGATTGGGGATGTTGCATTGACACCCCATCCATTAAGTTTCTCCAAAATTTCCTCATCCGTGATGTACACAGGAAGATTCATGAATGAAACAACAAGCTCATCATTGCTCAGATCTCTAGCCATAATTTGACAATTTTTGATTTTAAAACCATCAATAAGTCTTTCCTTTCCTTTACTGTGGTTCATTGTAATTTCATACTTTTTATCCCCTTTGAAACGACATCCAATCACGGCACCACAGACTTCATTAATTCCTCTAAGTAATTCCATCATTGTTATTTTCTCATCCCCAACAATTTCCACACTCACAGTTAGGTTCTTTTCAAACGCCTTGTCCTCCATCATGAATAGATTCCCGCTGTCCTTCTTAGATACCAGATCCGTTTGTAGTACTCCAATGTCTCCCACCATGTGCTCCATTCAATTAACAAACAAAAACCTCCAGGAACAAAGAAGAATAAAACTCCTCCTACAAACAGCAGCTGCTGCAGGAGGAGTAGGGAAAACAACTTTAGAGCTTAATTAAACACAATTTTTTTATATAAATTCTGATTTAAACCCTGGGAAAAATAAATCAGCTCAAGATTCCACACTCTCCTAGCACACGCTCAGGTTGGTATGGCCGTAAGCAAAGACTGCCGCAAAGAGAGGGCTATTTAGAGATCAGCCAATCTAATCGCCAGTACATTATATAAGTAGGAAAGAAAACCCAAAAGCTTAAAGCACCTGGTATTCCTAGCCGGTCTCTCATCCAAGTACTAACCAGGCCCAAACCTGCTAATATTCAGAAATCGGGCATTGACTCTATTTTTTGGCAAAATTATTATATACTAAGTGAAAATTTTCCAAAAAGTTTAAAGCACCTGGTATTCCCAGGCAGTCTCCCATCCATGTACTAACCAGACCCAAACCTGCTAATATTCAGAGACCGGCATTGACTCTATTTTTTGGCAAAATTATTATATACTAACTGAAAAATTTCCAAAAAGCTTACATCACCTGGTATTCCCAGGCGGTCTCCCATCCAAGTACTAACCAGGCCCAAACCTGCTTAGCTTCCGAGATCAGACGAGATCAGGCATAGCCAGGTTGGTATGGCCGTAAGCGAAGACTGCTGCAAAGAGAAGGCTATTTAGAGATCAGCCAATCTAATCGCCAGTACATTATATAAGTAGGAAAGAAAACCCAAAAGCTTAAAGCACCTGGTATTCCTAGCCGGTCTCTCATCCAAGTACTAACCAGACCTAAGCCTGCTAAGATTCAGAGATTGGGCATTGACTCTTTTTTTTTTTTTTTTTTTTTTTTTTTTTGCAAAATTATTATATAATTTGTGAAATTTTCCAAAAAGTTTAAAGCACCTGGTATTCCCAGGCAGTGTCCCATCCATGTACTAACCAGGCCCAAACCTGCTAATATTCAGAAATCGGGCATTGACTCTATTTTTTGGCAAAATTATTATATACTGAGAAACCTGATGAAAGTGCTCTAGTTATTGGCGATTCTGTTGTACGGAACGTGAATATAGAGACACCAGCCACCATAGTCAAATGTTTACCGGGAGCCAGAGCGCCTGACATCTTGGCAAATTTAAAAGTGCTGGCTAATGCTAAACGTAAATACAGTAAGATTGTTATTCATGCCGGCGCTAATGATGTTCGACTTCGCCAGTCGGAGATCACTAAAAATAACTTTAAAGAGGTGTGTGAACTTGCAAGCACGATGTCAGACACTGTAACATGCTCTGGTCCCCTCCCTGCTTACCGTGGTGATGAGATGCATAGCAGATTGTCATCACTCAATGGCTGGATGTCTAAGTGGTGCCCACAGAATAACATAGGTTATATAGACAATTGGACGAGCTTTTGGGGCAGACCTGACCTGTTTAAAAGAGATGGTCTTCATCCCTCCTGGGGTGGCGCCACTCTTCTGTCTAGAAATATGGCAAATAGTCTTAGTGTTTATACTTGACTAACTGGGGCCCAGGTCAGGAAGCAGACAGACTGGCTAAACCGACCGTCTGCTAGCTGCCTCCCGTCACAGAGGTCAGTTAATTCTCAGCACATAGAGACTCTTTCACCTAGATATCACACTATAGAGACTGTGTCTGTTCCACGAACTAGAAAATACAAAAAACGTCCAAACCAAGTTAAGGTTAACAATTTAATTGAGGTTCAACAAATAAAAAACAAATGCAATATGGATAAACAAATGATAAAGATTGGCTTATTGAATATCAGATCCATTTCTACGAAAACACTTTTTGTAAATAATATGATAACTGATCATAATATAGATGTGCTCTGCTTGACAGAAACCTGGCTAAAACCTGATGATTACATTATTTTAAATGAGTCCACCCCCCAAGATTATTGTTATAAACACGAGCCGCGTCTAAAAGGCAAAGGGGGAGGTGTTGCTTCAATTTATAATAACGTTTTCAGGATTTCTCAGAGGGCAGGCTTCAAGTATAACTCGTTTGAAGTAATGGTGCTTCATATAACATTATCCAGAGAAACCAATGTTAATGATAAATCCCCTGTTATGTTTGTACTGGCTACTGTATACAGGCCACCAGGGCACCATACAGACTTTATTAAAGAGTTTGGTGATTTTACATCCGAGTTAGTTCTGGCTGCAGATAAAGTCTTAATAGTTGGTGATTTTAATATCCATGTCGATAATGAAAAAAGATGTATTGGGATCAGCATTTATAGACATTCTGAACTCTATTGGTGTTAGACAACACGTTTCAGGACCTACTCATTGTCGAAATCATACTCTAGATTTAATACTGTCACATGGAATTGATGTTGATAGTGTTGAAATTATTCAGCCAAGTGATGATATCTCAGATCATTATTTAGTTCTGTGTAAACTTCATATAGCCAAAATTGTAAATTCTACTTCTTGTTACAAGTATCGAAGAACCATCACTTCTACCACAAAAGACTGCTTTTTAAGTTATCTTCCTGATGTATCCGAATTCCTTAGCATATCCAAAACCTCAGAACAACTTGATGATGTAACAGAAACTATGGACTCTCTCTTTTCTAGCACTTTAAATACAGTTGCTCCTTTACGCTTAAGAAAGGTTAAGGAAAACAGTTTGACACCATGGTATAATGAGCATACTCGCACCCTAAAGAGAGCAGCCCGAAAAATGGAGCGCAGCTGGAGGAAAACAAAACTAGAGGTATTTCGTATTGCTTGGCGGGAAAGTAGCATATCCTACCGAAAAGCATTAAAAACTGCTAGATCTGATTACTTTTCTTCTCTTTTAGAAGAAAACAAACATAACCCCAGGTATTTATTCAATACAGTGGCTAAATTAACGAAAAATAAAGCCTCAACAAGTGTTGACATTTCCCAACACCACAGCAGTAATGACTTTATGAACTACTTTACTTCTAAAATCGATACTATTAGAGATAAAATTGCAACCATTCAGCCGTCAGCTACAGTTTTGCATCAGACAGTGCACTATAGACCCCCTGAGGAACAGTTCCACTCATTCTCTACTATAGGAGAGGAAGAATTGTATAAACTTGTTTAATCATCTAAACTTACAACATGTATGTTAGACCCTATACCATCTAAGCTCTTAAAAGAGGTGCTTCCAGAAGTCATAGGTCCTCTTCTGACTATTATTAATTCCTCATTGTTATTAGGACATGTCCCCAAAACCTTCAAACTGGCTGTTATTAAGCCTCTCATAAAAAAGCCACAATTTGACCCCAGAGAACTAGTTAATTATAGACCAATCTCGAATCTCCCTTTTCTGTCCAAGATACTAGAAAAGGTGGTATCCTCACAATTATATTCCTTCTTAGAGAAAAATGGTATATGTGAGGATTTCCAGTCAGGATTTAGACCGTATCATAGTACTGAAACTGCTCTCCTTAGAGTTACAAATGATCTGCTCTTATCATCTGATCGTGGGTGTATCTCTCTATTAGTTTTATTGGATCTTAGTGCTGCGTTTGACACAGTTGACCACAACATTCTTTTGCATAGACTTGAACACTTTGTTGGCATCAGTGGAAGTGCATTAGCATGGTTTAAATCGTACTTATATGACCGCCATCAGTTCGTAGCAGTGAATGAAGATGTATCATATCGATCACAAGTGCAGTATGGAGTACCTCAAGGCTCAGTTCTAGGGCCGCTACTCTTCACGCTTTATATGTTACCCTTGGGAAATATCATCAGGAAACATGGTGTTAGCTTTCACTGTTATGCTGAAGATACGCAGCTCTATATTTCCTCGCAGCCCGGTGAAACACACCAATTTGAAAAACTAATGGAATGCATAGTCGATATAAAAAATTGGATGACGAGTAATTTCTTACTGCTAAATTCAGAAAAAAACAGAGGTGTTAATCATAGGGCCTAAAAACTCTACTTGTAATAACCTAGAACACTGTCTAAGACTTGATGGTTGCTCTGTCAATTCTTCGTCATCAGTTAGGAACCTAGGTGTGCTACTTGATCGCAATCTTTCCTTAGAAAGCCACGTTTCTAGCATTTGTAAAACTGCATTTTTCCATCTCAAAAATATATCTAAATTACGGCCTATGCTCTCAATGTCAAATGCAGAAATGTTAATCCATGCATTTATGACTTCAAGGTTAGACTACTGTAATGCTTTATTGGGTGGTTGTTCTGCACGCTTGGTAAACAAACTACAGCTAGTCCAAAATGCAGCAGCAAGAGTTCTTACTAGAACCAGGAAGTATGACCATATTAGCCCGGTCCTGTCCACACTGCACTGGCTCCCTATCAAACATCGTATAGATTTTAAAATATTGCTTATTACTTATAAAGCCCTGAATGGTTTAGCACCTCAGTATTTGAATGAGCTCCTTTTACATTATACTCCTCTACGTCCGCTACGTTCTCAAAACTCAGGCAATTTGATAATACCTAGAATATCAAAATCAACTGCGGGCGCCAGATCCTTTTCCTATTTGGCGCCTAAACTCTGGAATAACCTACCTAACATTGTTCGGGAGGCAGACACACTCTTGCAGTTTAAATCTAGATTAAAGACCCATCTCTTTAACCTGGCATACACATAACATACTAATATGCTTTTAATATCCAAATCCGTTAAAGGATTTTTAGGCTGCATTAATTAGGTAAACTGGAACCGGAACACTTCACATAACACCGTACTTTCTACATCATTAGAAGAATGGCATCTACGCTAATATTTGTCTGTTTCTCTCTTGTTCCGAGGTCACCGTGGCCACCAGATCCAGTCTGTGTCCAGATCAGAGGGTCACTGCAGTCACCCGGATCCAGTACGTATCCAGACCAGATGGTGGATCAGCACCTAGAAAGGACCTCTACTGCCCTGAAAGACAGCGGAGACCAGGACAACTAGAGCCCCAGATACAGATCCCCTGTAAAGACCTTGTCTCAGAGGAGCACCAGGACAAGACCACAGGAAACAGATGATTCTTCTGCACAATCTGACTTTGCTGCAGCCTGGAATTGAACTACTGGTTTCGTCTGGTCAGAGGAGAACTGGCCCCCCAACTGAGCCTGGTTTCTCCCAAGGTTTTTTTCTCCATTCTGTCACCGATGGAGTTTCGGTTCCTTGCCGCTGTCGCCTCTGGCTTGCTTAGTTGGGGTCACTTCATCTACAGCGATATCGTTGACTTGATTGCAAATTAAAACAGACACTATTTCAACTGAACAGAGATGACATAACTGAATTCAATGATGAACTGCCTTTAACTATCATTTTGCATTATTGAGACACTGTTTTCCAAATGAATGTTGTTCAGTGCTTTGGCGCAATGTATTTTGTTTAAAGCACTATATAAATAAAGGTGATTGATTGATTGATTATATACTAAGTGAAAAATTTCCAAAAAGCTTAAAGCACCTGGTATTCCCAGGCGGTCTCCCATCCAAGTACTAACCAGGCCCAAACCTGCATAGCTTCCGAGATCAGACGAGATCGGGCATAGCCAGGTTGGTATGGCCGTAAGCGAAGACTGCCGCAAAGAGAGGGCTATTTAGAGATCAGCCAATCTAATCGCCAGTACATTATATAAGTAGGAAAGAAAACCCAAAAGCTTAAAGCACCTGGTATTCCTAGCCGGTCTCTCATCCAAGTACTAACCAGACCTAAGCCTGCTAAGATTCAGAGATTGGGCATTGACTCTTTATTTTTTTTTTTTTGCAAAATTATTATATAATTTGTGAAATTTTCCAAAAAGTTTAAAGCACCTGGTATTCCCAGGCAGTCTCCCATCCATGTACTAACCAGGCCCAAACCTGCTAATATTCAGAAATCTGGCATTGACTCTATTTTTTGGCAAAATTCTTATATACTAAGTGAAAATTTTCCCAAAAGTTTAAAGCACCTGGTATTCCCAGGCAGTCTCCCATCCATGTACTAACCAGACCCAAACCTGCTAATATTCAGAGACCGGCATTGACTCTATTTTTTGGCAAAATTATTATATACTAAGTGAAAAATTTCCAAAAAGCTTACAGCACCTGGTATTCCCAGGCGGTCTCCCATCCAAGTACTAACCAGGCCCAAACCTGCTTAGCTTCCGAGATCAGACGAGATCGGGCATAGCCAGGTTGGTATGGCCGTAAGCAAAGACTGCCGCAAAGACTGCCGCAAAGAGAAGGCTATTTAGAGATCAGCCAATCTAAGCGCCAGTACATTATATAAGTAGGAAAGAAAACCCAAAAGCTTAAAGCACCTGGTATTCCTAGCCGGTCTCTCATCCAAGTACTAACCAGACCTAAGCCTGCTAAGATTCAGAGATTGGGCATTGACTCTATTTTTTGGCAAAATTATTATATACTAAGTGAAAAATTTCCAAAAAGCTTACAGCACCTGGTATTCCCAGGCAGTCTCCCATCCAAGTACTAACCAGGCCCAAACCTGCTTAGCTTCCGAGATCAGACGAGTTTTTTTTCTTCATTTCTCTCTTTTATACAGTCATACTATTATTATTCCTACATACAAATACACATAAACAAACCAACAAAAAACATAAAAAACACCTTTAAAACTTTAAAACTTTACATACAGTTAGGCAGTGTTAGATCAAAACTTTTACATGTCTTAGTCATAAAAGGATTATCATCAACAAGGCACTTATTAAAAATTCCCAGTTGTCCTGTCATATTAAAATAATCATACAAGATCTTTATAGTATTACTTAACTTATGCTTAAATAATACACATACTGAAAAATCTTTTTTCTCTTTTTTCATTAAGTTCCGTCTAGACCATATTACATACCTTGCCACAGATAACCATAAATTAAGAGCATACTTATTATTTGCATTTCCATTAAAACCAAATAGGAATAAAGTTTCCCATCCATCTTGTATTATACTTTGATCAAATATAAACTTCCCCACCATCTTTTTTAACATCCTCATAAAACAATCAAATTTCTTACATTTAAAAAACATATGTAGTGTTCCTTCATTTTCCTCAAAACATACTTTGCATATTGCATCTTTTGCTATCCCAATTTTAAACAATCTCATTTCATTTAATATACAGTTGTGTCTTAATAGATAATCGAAGTTTTCTAACACGGGACTTCTAAAATTCATCCTGACATTTTTCCATATTTCTCTCCCATCCAAAATATTAAACAATTTTCCCCAGTATTCATTTGCTCTGGGCTCAACAAATACATCATCACAGAAAAGCAAATAAAAGATTTTTAAAACACATGCATCAAAGTTGACATTCTCTCCTTTTATTCTTAGAAAAACCTCTATTTTATCATTTTTATTTTCACTTTCATTTCTCTCAATTTTCTCTATCCATTCTATTGGAATTGCTTTTTTTATTTTCTCATAATTGATTTTGATTGCCTTCCTATCCTCTATTTCTTCTTTCTCTTCAAGTGTATCTATAATAGCTTGTAGCGGCAAAAACCCTGGTTTCACCTCATATAGAATATCTTTTACTTGCTTCAATCCAGCTTCAAACCATTTTTGATAAAATATCACTTGACCATTACAATTCACCTTCTCATTTAAAAACAACGGTTGATTTAACATCTGTTGTCTGTCCTTTGGTTCAAAATAAACATGCCTTCTAAAATCATTCCATGTCTTTACAACTTCTTTATAGAATTCAGGCATATTTACAATCATATTAACTTTCAATTTCATCCATAGTATATCACTGCCCATTTGTCCACACTTATTCATAAAAAACAACATTATTTTTCCCCAAGCAGATTCATAGTTGTTTAAAAACCTTTTCATTATTTTTATCCTCATACTTTTCATTCTTAAAAGAGGATCTATAAGTCCCAATCCTCCTTCCTCCACTTTTCCTACTATGGTATTATATGCAATTTTAGAAGGTTTACCATCCCATAAAAAACTTAAAATATTAGCTTTTATTTTCTTATATACCCATAACGGAAGACTTACTACAGTCAGAATATACCACATCTTTGATAAAAAATAATTAATTTAATACTAATACTTTACCTTTTAGAAAAAGAGCTCGCTGTTTCCAAAAATTAAGTCTTTTGATCATTCCACCTAGCACCTCCTCCCATATTAAATCTCGTATTTTTATTTCATCCATACCAATTCTAATTCCTAAAATCTTAATATTATTTGACTGTTCTTTAAATTGAAATATTCCTGTTAGATCTTTTACTTGCCCCATCCTCATATACTCAGTTTTTTCTTCATTTACTTTTGCTCCTGCTCCTCTACAATATTTCTCAAATATATACATTGCCTTTTTAACACTATTAATATCTTTTAAAAACAAAGTAGTATCGTCTGCATATTGAAAAACCTTTTGCTCTACATGATCATTTTCTATAAAAAATCCATTAATTTCTCTATCTGCATTTATTGCTAACCCTAAAGGTTCAGCCACAATTGTATACAATAATGCTGACAATGGACATCCCTGTCTGATTGATCTAGTTATGTTTATAAAATCAGTTAAAAACCCATTCACTTTAACACAACTAAAAATCCCATTATAAAGACATTTCATCCATCTAATAAAATTCTTTCCAAATCCAAATCTTTCTATTAAATCAAATAAATAACTGTGCTCCACTCTATCGAATGCTTTTTCTAAATCCACACTGATTAAATATCCCTTCTCTCCTTTTTCTTTGATATACCAGACAATATCTCTTATATTACATACTGTGTCTGAAATATCTCTATTTAAAACACTATAAGCTTGATTTGTAGTAATAATGTTAGGAATAACCTTCTTCATCCTATTAGCTAAAACCTTCGCTAAAATCTTATAGTCTGTGTTTAACATACTCAGCGGTCTGTAATTCTTCAACTCTTCTTTATCTCCTTTATTTTTATAGATAATTTTAATCATTCCCTTTTTCATACTTTCACACAACTGTTCCTCCTTAAAAATAACAATATAAATTTCATATAGTATCGGAGTTAAAATACTTTTAAAGGCCTTATAAAATTCACTTGATAATCCGTCTAATCCAGGACTTTTGCCACTACTCAACTGAGTAATTGCTTCATCTATTTCTTCTTCTGTTATTTTACTATCACACATTTTTCTGTCATCATCCTTCAATTTTACCTTTATTTGATTCAATAAAATTTCTTTATCTTCTTCTAGAACACCCTTTTCCTGAAATAAGTTTAAATAAAAATCTTTAACCTCCCTTATAATTTCATTCTTTTCTTTAAAACTCTTCCCATTTTTAATCACACTTCTAATGAGTTCTGCCTGTTGCCTTGTTTTTTCTAATTCATAAAAAAACTTTGTACTTCTCTCACCCTCTACTATATTTTTAGCTCTACTTCTTATTATGGCTCCCATACATTTTTCTTCTTCTATTTTTTTTAGTTTTTCTTCTAATATTAAAATTTTCTCCACTTCTGCCTTTCCTTCATCAGCCTTTTCCATTTCTTTATCCCATTCTCTTTTAACTTCTCTTTCCTTGGCTCTTTTTGCTCTCTGCACATTCCTTGCATATTTTATTGTAAACAACTTTATTTTTACTTTAAGATTATCCCACCAAACACATATTGCTTCCTCATACAGTAAATTATTTATGCTATTTATAATTATATTTTCCACTTCCATTTTATAACAATCATTTTTCAATAGTTCTTTATTAAATAACCATATTCCACTTCCCCTCTCTACTCCACTCAAATCCATTATTACATATAAGTCATGATCACTCCCACTATATATTTTATAATATATTTTTGATATATATTGGTCAAGTTCCCTATTACTTAATAAAAAATCTAATCTACTTTGCTTTAAAACTGAGTTCACAACTTGTCTTCGTGAATATTCCCTTTTAGATTTATTTCTATTTCTCCATACTTCAATCAGATTGTGTTGGGACATCATTTTTTCCAACTCATTCCTCCCACTATCAGCTTTATACATCATTTTATCATCAACATCAATTCTTTCTAAAACAGTATTAAAATCTCCAATCAAAAACACATTTTGCCACACACTCATTAAATCACTCAACTCCTTAAAAAAAACTACTCTTTCTTGTCCCTCATTTGGAGCATGAATGTTACATATTATTGTTTCTTTTTCTTTACTTTTTAATTGAATAACCAAAACTCTACCCTCATTGTCCTTATATAATACATTTGTTTTTTCAAGCACTTCTCTTTTTATTAAAATTGCAACACCTCTTTTTTGTTGTGGGTCATTATTAAATAAAATTTCTCCATCCCACATTTTTTTCAAGCCATTAATTTTGTCATCATTCCAACATGTTTCTTGTAAACACAGTATATTGCATATCTTAGTCAAATGAATCAAATTTTCAAATTTAGTAACATTTGATAATCCTCTAGCATTAACGGATACAATACAAAATTGACTCATCACTACAAAAAAAGAAAGAATAACCAACAAACAACAAAAACAGCCCAAAACCCTTTCCATCAGTCCAGTCTACTAATAAAACACTTCACTTTTGTTCAGTCTCTCTCCCCTCTTCCTCTCTTAATCCAGTCATTTCTGCCTTTTTTTTTCTTTTTTTCTTTAGATTCTCTTCTTATTCTTTGTTTTTCCATCACCTTCTCAATATTAATTTGTGCTGTTGTTTTCAATCTACTTCCCCCGCTCAATATGTTTTTCTTCACACTTTCTTTCCCACCAAAAGTTTTTTCCTTAGTGTCTCTTACCTCCTCTTGGCTTGTAATGTCCTTTACTCCATCATCTCCTTCTTCTTTGTTTTCCATCTTATTCTGTTCAACTTTACCATCAAATAGTTGTAGTCCCATCGTCATTTTTGCTCTTTCTGTCGTTTTTTCTCCGCCCCGTTCATCTTTACTTACTCTTTCTTCGCCGCTTTGTATCTCCTTTGTCATGACACTTACTTGCTGTGGTACACCTCCTTCATCATCCTCTTCCACATTCGCTCCATCATTGTGTGAATCCATCTCCATTCCCTCATGTACTTCTTCATAATTTTCACATATGCACCTTTGTGATGCCCTCTCACAGCTTTGGCACTGCGGGGCTTTGCAGTACCGTACATAATGCCCCTGCTCCAGGCATCCTCTTTCATCTTTGCTCACTCTTTCTTCGCTTCTCTGTATATCCTTTGTTATGACACATTCTTGTTGTAGTTACACCTCCTTCATCATCCTTTTCCACATTCTCCCCTTCGTTGTGTAAATCTGTCTCCATTTCCTCATGTGCTTCTTCATAATTTTCACATCTACACCTTTGTAATGCCTTCCCACAGCTTTGGCACCGCGGGGCTTTGCAGTCCTGCGCATAATGCCCCTGCTCCATGCATTCTCGGCATATAAAATGAGGACAATCCTTCTTTTCGTGATCAACACTTGAACATATTCTGCAAGTTTTCACTTGGTGAACATGAATCAATCTAAAATATTTGATTCCTTCCTCCGTTTCAATCCTTGTATTATATGGAAGGGACACCACGTCCTTTGGAAATTTAACTCTGATAAATCTTGTTCCATCCGCCACCGTTGTCCCAGGGTAAAACCTCCTTCTCAGAGGTAGTATCGGTGTAACCCCCCAGCTTGTTAATTTTTGCAGTACTTCCTCATCACTTATATAATTTGGCAAATTTAGAAAAGAAACCATCCTTTCTGTTGCACAAAGCTTCCTCATTTCACACATTTGCCCATTAATTAATATTCCATCCAATATATGTTCAAAGTCTGTTTCTTCCTCCAAAGTGAGTTCATATTCAAAATCAGTTTTTTTCCTTAGTCCGTATAATTTGCCAATTCCAGTTTTGTCCTCTACAGCTTTAATTATCATCAAAACAGTTAATTTGTCCGGATTTTTCACATTCATTGTCAGCGTTGTTTCTTTTTTGTACTCTCTCTGGTATCTCATTTTCCCTCTCAACTTATTTATCATTTCATCTTTTTGACTTTCCTCTTTTCTCTTTTCACCATTTGAATAATCCTTTGCTTTACCTTGTAGCCTCTGTTGTTGTTCAGTCCTTTCTTTCAGCATTTCAGTTCCATTTCTCTTCTTCCTCGAGACCACAGTTGCCCATGTTTCCTCTTCTTGATTTTCATTATTTTCTTTAATCATAGTTTTGAATGAACTAGTCCCTTCATCTACTTTGTTGGATTTTATCTCCAGTTCTTTTCCCAGTCCTGGTCCATTATCCATTATTTCCTTCCTTGTTTGTAGACCTCTCAAACGATATCAAAAACCAAAACCAAAAACTCAACCCCAAACAGTTAAAAAACTGCTTGGGGTTAAACCGTGAAAATTACACCAAAAGTGAACTTTATAACTTTTAACTTAGCAAAAAAATAAATAAAATAAAACATTAACAAAAATGGCGGAGAGCCTTTCTCTCCAACTGCAGCCAAATCACTGATTGGAATGTACCAACTAGATCGGGCGTGGCCAGGTTGGTATGGCCGTAAGCGAAGACTGCCGCAAAGAGAGGGCTATTTAGAGATCAGCCAATCTAATCGCCAGTACATTATATAAGTAGGAAAGAAAACCCAAAAGCTTAAAGCACCTGGTATTCCTAGCCGGTCTCTCATCCAAGTACTAACCAGACCTAAGCCTGCTAAGATTCAGAGATTGGGCATTGACTCTTTTTTTTTTTTTTTTTTTTTTTTTTTTGCAAAATTATTATATAATTTGTGAAATTTTCCAAAAAGTTTAAAGCACCTGGTATTCTCAGGCAGTCTCCCATCCATGTACTAACCAGGCCCAAACCTGCTAATATTCAGAGAGCGGCATTGACTCTATTTTTTTGGCAAAATTATTATATACTAAGTGAAAAATTTCCAAAAAGCTTACAGCACCTGGTATTCCCAGGCGGTCTCCCATCCAAGTACTAACCAGGACCAAACCTGCTTAGCTTCCGAGATCAGACGAGATCGGGCATAGCCAGGTTGGTATGGCTGTAGGCGAAGACTGCCGCAAAGAGAGGGCTATGTAGAGATCAGCCAATCTAATCGCCAGTACATTATATAAGTAGGAAAGAAAACCCAAAAGCTTAAAGCACCTGGTATTCCCAGGCAGTCTCCCATCCATGTACTAACCAGGCCCAAACCTGCTAATATTCAGAGATCGGGCATTGACTCTATTTTTTGGCAAAATTATTATATACTAAGTGAAAAATTTCCAAAAAAGCTTACAGCACCTGGTATTCCCAGGCGGTCTCCCATCCAAGTACTAACCAGGCCCAAACCTGCTAATATTCAGAGATCGGGCATTGACTCTATTTTTTGGCAAAATTATTATATACTAAGTGAACAATTTCCAAAAAGCTTACAGCACCTGGTATTCCCAGGCGGTCTCCCATCCAAGTACTAACCAGGCCCAAACCTGCTTAGCTTCCGAGATCAGACGAGATCGGGCATAGCCAGGTTGGTATGGCCGTAAGCGAAGACTGCCACAAAGAGAGGGCTATTTAGAGATCAGCCAATCTAATCGCCAGTACATTATATAAGTAGGAAAGAAAACCCAAAAGCTTAAAGCACCTGGTATTCCTAGCCGGTCTCTCATTCAAGTACTAACCAGACCTAAGCCTGCTAATATTCAGAGACCGGCATTGACTCTATTTTTTGGCAAAATTATTATATACTAAGTGAAAAATTTCCAAAAAGCTTACAGCACTTGGTATTCCCAGGCAGTCTCCCATCCATGTACTAACCAGGCCCAAACCTGCTAATATTCAGAGATCGGGCATTGACTCTATTTTTTGGCAAAATTATTATATACTAAGTGAACAATTTCCAAAAAGCTTACAGCACCTGGTATTCCCAGGCGGTCTCCCATCCAAGTACTAACCAGTCCCAAACCTGCTTAGCTTCCGAGATCAGACGAGATCGGGCATAGCCAGGTTGGTATGGCCGTAAGCGAAGACTGCCGCAAAGAGAAGGCTATTTAGAGATCAGCCAATCTAATCGCCAGTACATTATATAAATAGGAAAGAAAACCCAAAAGCTTAAAGCACCTGGTATTCCTAGCCGGTCTCTCATTCAAGTACTAACCAGACCTAAGCCTGCTAAGATTCAGAGATTGGGCATTGACACTTTTTTTTTTTTTTTTTTTGCAAAATTATTATATAATTTGTGAAATTTTCCAAAAAGTTTAAAGCACCTGGTATTCCCAGGCAGTCTCCCATCCATGTACTAACCAGGCCCAAACCTGCTAATATTCAGAAATCGGGCATTGACTCTATTTTTTGGCAAAATTATTATATACTAAGTGAAAATTTTCCAAAAAGTTTAAAGCACCTGGTATTCCCAGGCAGTCTCCCATCCATGTACTAACCAGACCCAAACCTGCTAATATTCAGAGACCGGCATTGACTCTATTTTTTGGCAAAATTATTATATACTAACTGAAAAATTTCCAAAAAGCTTACAGGACCTGGTATTCCCAGGCGGTCTCCCATCCAAGTACTAACCAGGCCCAAGCCTGCTTAGCTTCCGAGATCAGACGAGATCGGGCATAGCCAGGTTGGTATGGCCGTAAGCGAAGGCTGCCGCAAAGAGAGGGCTATTTAGAGATCAGCCAATCTAATCGCCAGTACATTATATAAGTAGGAAAGAAAACCCAAAAGCTTAAAGCACCTGGTATTCCTAGCCGGTCTCTCATCCAAGTACTAACCAGACCTAAGCCTGCTAAGATTCAGAGATTGGGCATTGACTCTTTTTTTTTTTTTTTTTTTTTTTGCAAAATTATTATATAATTTGTGAAATTTTCCAAAAAGTTTAAAGCACCTGGTATTCCCAGGCAGTGTCCCATCCATGTACTAACCAGGCCCAAACCTGCTAATATTCAGAAATCGGGCATTGACTCTATTTTTTGGCAAAATTATTATATACTAAGTGGAAATTTTCCAAAAAGTTTAATGCACCTGGTATTCCCAGGCAGTCTCCCATCCATGTACTAACCAGACCCAAACCTGCTAATATTCAGAGTTGACTCTATTTTTTGGCAAAATTATTATATACTTAGTGAAAAATTTCCAAAAAGCTTACAGCACCTGGTATTCCCAGGCGGTCTCCCATCCAAGTACTAACCAGGCCCAAACCTGCTTAGCTTCCGAGATCAGACGAGATCGGGCATAGCCTTTTTTTTTTTTTTTTTTTTTTTATTAAGACATTTCAATCAATAAAATACAATAGATTAAGCACAATCAATAGAAAATACAGAACATCGTCTTTACACATCTCTACATTACACATCTTTCCTTTACATTGATAATTTAAAAAACTCTTCCACTTTCTGGCAACTTCCACATTAAATCATTTAAAACACAACAAACTTGTGGGGTAAAAACATCATAAAAAGAGTCTAACATATTCACACCTTTAAAGTACACATACAGTCTTTCGATATATAATTCTGTTTTTCTTTTAAACACAGTCCAAACATCCAAGACAATTTTTTCCTTTTTAGCCACAGTTCTTCTGTCCCATATTGCACTTTTCATTAGCATTACACACAGATTAATAAAACTTTTGTTTTTACACTTTTTCTCCGAACCAAACATCACAACTCTGTTCCATTCCATTACATTTTCATCCCACTCCTCAGCCACATCTTTAATTAAACATTTACATTTCCTTAAAAAGTCCTCTAGCTCTCTACAGTGTAAAAACATATGTAAAATCTCCTCTTCCTGGCACACTTTACACAGAGCATTTTCTTCCATTCCTATTTTATTTAAAATAACATCAGTAAAAACCACTTTATGCCTTATAAAATACTCCAAACATTCCAATTTTGTTTCAACACATTTCCCCGTCATGTTTCTCCATATACACTGTTTTTTTAATCTTTGAATTTCTGCACCCAGTATCCATTTACAATCGGCTCTTTAAAAACATCATCTCTAAAAGCACGATAAATCATTTTCACAGTACATTCCTTAAAATCATACAGTTTTTCCCCTAATTTCACATGAATACATTTCTCTTTTGGTTCTCCTTCCATACTTTCTATTCTTTTAATCCACTCTTTAGGTATTGCATTTTTAATGATTTCATATTTATTTTTTATTTCTTGTTCACTGTAATCTTCTTTTGCCTCCTCCATTGCATCCACAATAAATTGTGTCGGTAAAAATCCTTCTTTAAATTCATATAAAACATCTCTCAGTCTCGTTATCCCCACATCCATCCATTTCTTTAAAAACATTTCTTTGTCTTGTTTTAAAATGTTTTTGTTTAAAAACAGAGGTTCAAAATGTTTTCTCTCCCATGTGGATCATACTCTACTCTGTCTAAAAATTTTCCCCAGGCACTAAACATTTCTCTATAAAACTCTGGTAATCTTTCTGTCATCCAATTCTTTGTTTTCATCCATAAAATTCCATCCCCCATGTTAAAATCCCCACATTTGTTTAAAAAATACTCCATTGTCTTTTTCCATGCTGTTTTGTGACCCTCATCCAGATATTTTTTTTACTATTTTAATTCTTAAGCTATTTTTTCTCTGTTCTACATCAATTAATCCCATCCCTCCCTTCCCTGCTTTTCCTATTAACGTACTATATGCAATTCTTGACGGTTTACTATTCCATAAAAAATCTAAAAAACATTTTTTCAACCTTTTCTCCACCCATATTGGCATAGCAGTCACATATAAAACATACCACAACTTTGACACCATTAAAACATTTAAAATTAAAACCTTCCCTTTTAAACTTAATGTCCTCAATTTCCAAAAATTGAACCTTCTTTCAATTCCTCCTACTATTTCTTCCCACATTTTTTCTTTAACATTCCTTTCGTCTTTTCCCATTAGAACACCTAAAATCCTTATTTCTTTTGTTTCTTTAAAATGAAAATAATCTGTTAAAACAGTCACTCCTCCAAATCTCACATATGTTGTTTTTTCTTCATTTAACTTTCCTCCTGATCCCCTACAAAACATCTGTACTACTTCCATTACTTTATTAACACTCTCTATATCTTTAACTATTATTGTTGTGTCATCCACATATTGAAATATTTTTTCATTTCCCCCACTTCCTTCAATGTTTATCCCTCTTATGTCTTCATCTATTTTAATAGCTAATCCCAATGGTTCTGCAACTAAAGAATATAAAAGCGCTGATAATGGACATCCTTGTCTTATTGACCTAGTAATTTTAAAACATTCTGTTAAAAAACCATTACACTGTATTCTTGTTATTGCTCCCCTATATAAAATTGTAATCCACTTGACAAAATTATCCCCAAACCCGTACCTTCTTAAAATTCCAAATAAATATTCATGCTCCACTCTATCAAAGGCCTTTTCAAAATCCAAACTAATAACATATCCTTTTTTGTTCTTTTCTTTCATATATCTTATTCTATCTATTATACTTAAAGTTGTATCTGCTATATCTTTCCCTTTTACTCCATACACTTGATTTGTTTTAATTATGGTTGGCATTACCTCTTTCAATCTATTGGCTAAAACTTTTGTTAAAATTTTCAGATCTGTATTCAGCATTGTAATTGGTCTATAATTTTTTAGGTCTACTTTATCTCCTTTTCTTTTATATATCAACTTTATTAATCCCATCCCCATTCTCTGGTTCATTTCCTCCTTCTTAAAAATGTCTTCATATACTTCCTTTAAAATACTGGTTAAAAAATCTTTAAAAACAATATAAAATTCACTCCCCAAACCATCTATACCTGGACTTTTATTTTTGTTTAATTCACTTATTGCTCTTTTTATCTCTTCTTATCTTATCTCTTCATCACACTCTTTTTTGTCTACTTCTCCTACTGTTGTTTTTATTTGATTTAGTAACTCCAATTTCTCTTCTTCCCTCAACCCCTCAGTGCTAAACAGGTTTTCATAATATGCTTTTACGTCTTTTAATATTTCCTCATTTGTTTCCACCACTACACCATTTTTTCCTCTTATTTCTTTAATCATTCCAGCTTTCCCTCTTATTTTTTCTAGATCAAAGAAAAACTTTGTACATTTTTCACCCTCCACAGTGTACTTAGCTTTACTCCTTAGTCTTGCACCTTCATATTTTTTCTCTTCCATGTCTTTCAATATTCCCTCCAATTCTTTTATTTTTTGTATATCTTTCCCATTCTCATTTAATTCCTTTTCCAAATTTTCTCTTATTTCTCTCTCCTTCTTCCTCTTACATATCTGTATTAATTTGCAATACTTTATTGTGAATTTTTTAACTAAATATTTAACATTTTCCCACCATATCCTTTTATCTTCACTGTACATTTCATTCTCCTTTTCTTTTTCAATAATTTCTTTAATACTTAAAACATACTCCTCATTCTTCAAAACCTCTACATTTAAAACCCATACACCCGGCCCTCTTTTCACTGAACTCCAGTCTACTTGCATAAAAATTGGTTTATGGTCACTTAAACTTGATTCTTCATATTTAATGTTACCGATAAAACCTTCAATGTTCCTTGTACATAAAATAAAATCAATCCTTGTTTTACACATAAAATTCCCTACTAATTGCCTCCTTGAATATTCTTTCTTTTTTTCATTTCTTTCTCTCCATACATCAATCATATTATTTTCTTCCATTAATAATTTCAGTTCTTTTCTTCCTTTATCATTTTTAAAAACCATTCCCTCTCCCATTTCTAATTTACTGAAAACAGTATTAAAATCACCCATCATAATAACTTCTGTATGCTTTTTTAAAAAATTCCTTAATACATTAAAATATTCCTTCTTTCCATTCTCTACAATCGGTGCATGAATATTAACTACAATAACTTTTTTCTCCTCATACTCCATTTCAACCGCTATACATTTCCCATCTACGTCATTATATATTGTTTTACATGATACCCCACAGTTTTCTTTTATTAAAATCGCAACTCCTCTTCCCAGCCTCCCATCACCATTGTTATAAAAAATCTCTCCACTCCACCTTTTCCTTATTTCAGTCATGTACTGTTCCCTCCAGTTAGTTTCTTGTAATAAAATCACATCCTCTCTTTTACACATTTCTTTCACCTTTTCAAATTTACCCATGTCTATTAGTCCCCTTGCATTAGTAACACAACTTAAAACCATTAAAAGAAATAAAAATAAGTACCTAAAAAACATTATTCTTTATCTTCTCCCTCCAGCACTCTTAACACTTCATATCTGTTTACACTTTTTACTCGGCCCCTTGTCATTAATTTTTTTCTTACATTTTCCACTTTTGGTTTTACCTTTAATGTTCTCCTTCTACTTTGTCCTCTCTCCCCTCTGTCTTTTCCCATGTTGTCCATCCTTGTTTCTTCTTCGCTGCCCATTTCTTTGTTTTGATCATGCATTCCTTGTCCATCACTCTCCACATTATCCAAAAGATTTTTTAAACTGTCCGATATTTCCATTTCTGTCCACTGAGTATTCTGTTCTACTGTTTGTTCCTCATCCATATCATTACTTTTTCCTTCTTCTTCTTCTTTCTCTTGGTTGTCTGTTCCTCCTTCTGTTTCCTTCTGTGGTAATCCTTCATCCCCTTGTCCTTCATCAATATCTCCTTCCTCTTCAGTGTTTCCTTCATGCACCTGTCCATCCACCCGATGCTCCAGACCTCCCTCCTCTCCCTCCATCCAACACTCACACTTATTTAAAAATTTTTGACACTCCGGGCATCTGACCGCGTTGCAATCCCTTGCGAAATGTCCCCTTTCCTCGCACTTGCGACACTTAAATTCAGGGCATTCCTTAAGCAGATGATCTGGGCTCATGCACAGCTTACAGGTCTTCACCTGGTGGCTGTGCATCACCCTAAAGTACTGCGGCCCTTCTGCTGTTTCCAGCTTTGTGCTGTAGGGCAATGATGCCACCTCCTTGGGGAATCGCACTTTTAAAAACCTTGTTCCATCCTCTATTTCATTGCCCGGGTAGCATCTTCTTTTTAATTTTGATATGGGATTAACTCCCCATCCCTCCAATTTTCTAAAAATGTCTTTATCATCAAGGTAGACGGGCAGGTGCATGAAGGAAACAACATAATCTCTATTTTGCAGTTTCTTTATTTCACAGTTCACTCCTTTAATTAACAATCCCTCAGTCAGTTCATCACACGTTTCTTCTCTTTCCATTGTAAGTTCATATTCCTTTCCTTGTCTTGGCCTTAGTGCTAAGATTTTCCCATATCCACATTTGTCCGTCACCGCTTTAATAATATCCACAGCTCTCACCTCATTTACGTTCTCCACATTCACAATCACAGTTGCCTCCTTTAAGTATTTCCTTTCACCAAATTTATCTCTTGCATCTAGTTTTTTACCGTGTCCTGCTCGTTGTCGATACTCCAGTCCAGGGTCGTTTGCCATGCGTGTCTCTCCAGCCAGTCCAGTGTCGTTTGCCTTACATGTCTCTCCAGCCAATCCAGTGTCGTTTGCCATGCGTGTCTCTCCAGCCAGTCCAGTGTCGTTTGCCTTACGTGTCTCTCCAGCCAATCCAGTGTCGTTTGCCATGCGTGTCTCTCCAGCCAGTCCAGTGTCGTTTGCCAATAATCCATCCATTGTAAAAAAAACACAAACAAAAAATGAACCACCCTCCAGCCAGCAAGATGCTGCTGTTAGGTGGATTAAAACTGAAAAACCTCAAAAAAATAAACTAAAAGTCCAAAAACAACTCACAAAACAAACACTAAAGGAAAAAATCAAAATGGAGGAGAGCCTTCCTCTCCAAACTGCAGCCAACACTTCCTGTAGCTCTCTAGCGCCCTCAGGTTGGTATGGCCATAAGCGAAGACTGCCGCAAAGAGAGGGCTATTTAGAGATCAGCCAATCTAATCGCCAGTACATTATATAAGTAGGAAAGAAAACCCAAAAGCTTAAAACACCTGGTATTCCTAGCCGGTCTCTATTCCAAGTACTAACCAGACCTAAGCCTGCTAAGATTCAGAGATTGGGCATTGACTCTTTTTTTTTTTTTGCAAAATTATTATAAAATTTGTGAAATTTTCCAAAAAGTTTAAAGCACCTGGTATTCCCAGGCAGTCTCCCATCCATGTACTAACCAGACCCAAACCTGCTAATATTCAGAGACCGGCAATGACTCTATTTTTTGGCAAAATTATTATATACTAAGTGAAAAATTTACAAAAAGCTTACAGCACCTGGTATTCCCAGGCGGTCTCCCATCCAAGTACTAACCAGGCCCAAACCTGCTTAGCTTCCGAGATCAGACGAGATCGGGCATAGCCAGGTTGGTATGGCCGTAAGCGAAGGCTGCTGCAAAGAGAGGGCTATTTAGAGATCAGCCAATCTAATCGCCAGTACATTATATAAGTAGGAAAGAAAACCCAAAAGCTTAAAGCACCTGGTATTCCTAGCCGGTCTCTCATCCAAGTACTAACCAGACCTAAGCCTGCTAAGATTCAGAGATTGGGCATTGACTCTTTTTTTTTTTTTTTGTTTGTTTTTTGCAAAATTATTATATAATTTGTGAAATTTTCCAAAAAGTTTAAAGCACCTGGTATTCCCAGGCAGTCTCCCATCCATGTACTAACCAGGCCCAAACCTGCTAATATTCAGAAATCGGGCATTGACTCTTTTTTTTTTTTTTTGTTTGTTTTTTGCAAAATTATTATATAATTTGTGAAATTTTCCAAAAAGTTTAAAGCACCTGGTATTCCCAGGCAGTCTCCCATCCATGTACTAACCAGGCCCAAACCTGCTAATATTCAGAAATCGGGCATTGACTCTATTTTTTGGCAAAATTATTATATACTAAGTGGAAAATTTCCAAAAAGCTTACAGCACCTGGTATTCCCAGGCGGTCTCCCATCCAAGTACTAACCAGGCCCAAACCTGCTTAGCTTCCGAGATCAGACGAGATCGGGCATTGCCAGGTTGGTATGGCCGTAAGCGAAGACTGCCGCAAAGAGAGGGCTATTTAGAGATCAGCCAATCTAATCGCCAGTACATTATATAAGTAGGAAAGAAAACCCAAAAGCTTAAAACACCTGCTATTCCTAGCCGGTCTCTCATCCAAGTACTAACCAGACCTAAGCCTGCTAAGATTCAGAGATTGGGCATTGACTCTTTTTTTTTTTTTTGCAAAATTATTATATAATTTGTGAAATTTTCCAAAAAGTTTAAGGCACCTGGTATTCCCAGGCAGTCTCCCATCCATGTACTAACCAGACCCAAACCTGCTAATATTCAGAGACCGGCAATGACTCTATTTTTTGGCAAAATTATTATATACTAAGTGAAATATTTCCAAAAAGCTTACAGAACCTGGTATTCCCAGGCGGTCTCCCATGCAAGTACTAACCAGGCCCAAACCTGCTTAGCTTCCGAGATCAGACGAGATCGGGCATAGCCAGGTTGGTATGGCCGTAAGCAAAGACTGCCGCAAAGAGAGGGCTATTTAGAGATCAGCCAATCTAATCGCCAGTACATTATATAAGTTGGAAAGAAAACCCAAAAGCTTAAAGCACCTGGTATTCCTAGCCGGTCTCTCATTCAAGTACTAACCAGACCTAAGCCTGCTAAGATTCAGAGATTGGGCATTGACTCTTTTTTTTTTTGCAAAATTATTATATAATTTGTGAAATTTTCCAAAAAGTTTAAAGCACCTAGTATTCCCAGGCAGTCTCCCATCCATGTACTAACCAGACCCAAACCTGCTAATATTCAGAGACCGGCATTGACTCTATTTTTTGGCAAAATTATTATATACTAAGTGAAATATTTCCAAAAAGCTTACAGAACCTGGTATTCCCAGGCGGTCTCCCATCCAAGTACTAACCAGGCCCAAACCTGCTTAGCTTCCGAGATCAAACGAGATCGGGCATTTTTTTTTTTTTTTTTTTTTTTTTTTTTTTATTATCAAAAAGTACTTAAAAATAATAATAACATAAATCATATTTCCAACAATTCACTTTCAAACGTATTACATGTTAATTATATTTAACATATACAGCATCAACTTTGAAATTTAATCACATTACTTCACTCAAACCCAAACCAAAACTAATTGCCTAACTTTAACGTAACCTTGTTTTTTCAAAATGTTAAACTTAACCCTTCAGTTGTACTTATAAATCCATTTTCTTCTACAAATGCTTTTTCAAATTCTTCTTTGCTTAGGTATTTCCACATTATATACACACTCTTTCTAACAATACTCTTGAAAATTCCAATCACATCTACTTTCTTTCTCTCAAAGTATGCCATATTCCTCCTCACCCATATTGCATATCTTGCATTACTCAAAATCAAATTCCAAAAATTCACCTTTCTATCCTTATAATTTATACGTTCTCCAAATAAAAACATTTTTTTCCACTCATCCTCTGCAAACTCCTTGCCTATTCCATCTTTTATCAGTTTTTTCATTTTTGCATGAAACTCCTCAAGTTATTTGCACTCAAAGAAAATGTGCATCAAAGTTTCAGCCTCTGTCTCACATATATCACATTCTCTACTCACATTTTTGTTCATTTGATGAATTACCACCTTTGTATAAATTCTGTTGTGTCGTAGCTTAAAGTCCAAATTCTCACAGTCCAGTCCATTGTATTTGACATTTAAGTTTCTCCATATTGTCTTTACCTTCATATCAGGAAAGAGTCTTGGCCATACCGCCTCTGATGCAGGCACTTTGATTTCCTTTCTGACCATAATTTTGTATATAGTTTTCACATTTATCTCCATCAAAAACTTTTTTCTCCCATTTTCCACAATATACATTTCAGGCATTCCCCAATCTCCCACTTTAACAGTTTCTCTTTCAATCCCTTCTACCCACTTTTCAGGCAGGCTTGTTTTAATGTTTTCACACTCACCATCCACTTTTGCTTTGTCAATTTTTTCATCCCACCCCACCACAGAATCATATATTGCCCTATTTGGTAAGAAACCCTTTACATATTCATACACCAAATCCTTTACTTTCCTTACCCCTGCTCTCATGAACAGTCTGTTGTAGAGCATTTTCCCTCCCCTCCTTATTCTTGGGTTCATAAAAATTGGCTGATTGTGTATTTGATTTATGTTTTCACATTCATAGTTTACATTTATCACAAATTCAGCCCATGCAGTAAACACTTCTTGGTAAAACAATGGCAATTTTTCAATCATTGGCTTTTTTAAAACCATAAACACTCCTTCATCACCACATCCACCACTTTCATTTAAATATTTTCTCATATACCCCTTCCAACCATATTCTGCTTTACCACATAAATATTTTTTTACTGTCTTAACTCTTATTGCCTTCCTTTTCACATCTAAATCTACCAATTTTAATCCCCCCTCACTATAATCTGCTATTAATGCGTTTGCTGATATTTTTGCTCTTTTCCCACCCCATACAAAATTATTCACAGCCTCTTTTATTCCATTTAACACCCAGTCTGGTAAATCAATTGCTCCCAACACATAATTACATTTGGATAACAATAAAAAATTAACCACCACAACTTTCCCTCTTAGTCTTAATTCCCTTAGTCTCCAATACTGTAACACTTGCTTGATTTTGTTTAGCACCCCTGACCATGTTGCATCCCTTGCCTCTTTTGCATTCTCTCCTACGTTTACCCCTAAAATTTTTATAAAATCTTTCGTTATTCTGAATGGAATATCTAACCCTTCAACCCTTACTCCTCCTATACTCATTATTTCAGATTTATCCACATTTATTTTTGCACCTGATGCTTCCCCATATTTTTCTATCTGTTTTCTTATTTTATTTATACTCTCTATATCCCTAACTGTAAAAGTTGTATCATCTGCATATTGGTGTATTACACTCAATCCCCCCTTTGGTATTTGAATACCTTTTATTTCCTTATCTTTTTTTATAAGTGTCGCCAGTGGCTCAGCTGTTATTGAATATAATATTGCAGACAACGGACAACCTTGCCTTACTGACCTCTCTAAAGGGAAGGGGTCAGTTAACACCCCATTAACTTTAACACAACTTTTAGCATTTCCATATATTAATTTTATCCACTTTTGCATCCTCTCTCCAAACCCAAATCTCCCCATTGTCTGTTCTATAAAGCTATGTTCCACCCTGTCAAATGCCTTGTTTAAGTCTATAGATAAAACCAATCCCCCTTTCCCATCTTTCCCCATCCCTTCTACTATGTCCCTTATTGTGCAAATTGTATCTGTAATATCTCTACCCTTTATGCTATAGGCTTGGCTTAATGATACTATTGACCCTACTACCTCTTTTATCTTATTTGCCAGCACTTTTGTCAATATTTTATAATCTGTGTTTAGAAGACTTAATGGTCTGTAATTTCCTAGCTTATGTGGACTTCCTTTATTTTTATATAGTACTGTAATTATTCCTAACCCCATAGATTCTGGCATTTCCCCTCTCTCTTCCATACTCCTATAAACCTTCAACAATATTGGCGCTACAATCTCTTCAAAGGTCTTATAAAACTCATGCGTTAAGCCATCTGAGCCCAGGCTTTTGTTCTTTTTTGTCTGTTTTATTGCTTCTTTTATTTATTCGATAATTATATCGCTTTCACATATATTTTTCTCGTTTTCACTTAACCTTTTACACACTACTTATTATCCCCACATAATCAGTAATCTTCTCACCTTTTACATTTTCCAGCTCTGTTATATGCTTTTTCCTCTGTTTTTTCTTTTCTAAGTTTAGAAAGAACTTTGTGCTTCTTTCTCCCTCTAACGCATACTGTGCTCTACTCCTTATTATTGCACCCTTACTTTTTTCTTTTTCATACTCTTCTATTTCTGCTTTTATTTGCATAAAGCGTTCTTTGTCTTGCTCAGGATTACCTTCTATTTTTTCTGCTTCCCTCTTCAGTTCATTTTGCATATCCTCAATTTTACTCCTCCTCATAAAATCCCTTTGTTTTGCATATCTAATACTTCTTTTTTTAATTGTCCCTTTCATTTTTTCCCACCACTCACATACATTTTCATCAAATAACGCATTTTGCATTTCATAATCTATACATTTTTTTATATTTTCTTTGTATGTCTCTTCTTTTAGCAAGTCTGCATTCAAACACCACATTCCTCCCCCCCTCTCCACCTCGTTTACATCCATCTTAACCATCATCATAGCATGATCACTTATTCCCACAAACTTATATTTCACATTCTTTACATATTTCAACATTTCCCTTTTGGTTAAACATAAATCTATTCTGCTCTGTTTCAAAACACCCATCACCAATTGTCTTCTAGAGAAGTCTTTTTTGTAGGGATTTTCTTCCCTCCATACATCTACTATGTCCTCATTTTGCATCCATTCAGTTAGATATTTCCTGGATGCATCTGATTTAAAGTTTGCACTACTTGATGCATCCAGTCTCGTGCACCATACATTGAAATCCCCAACTACAATATAGTTGCCTTTACATAACGGCTTAATTTCTTTAAAGATTTCTTTTCTTTCGTTTTCTATGTTAGGTGCATAAATGTTTATCAGCCTGAAACATTCATTTTGAAACACAAATTCAGTCACTAACAGTCTCCCATTACCATCCTTGTATACTTGCTTCACATTATTCAATATATCTCCTTTTATAAGAGTTGCCACACCACAGGATTTTGCATTCCCATGATTCACAAAAATTTCCCCTTCCCACCTCTTCCTTATGTTGTCCATTATATCATCAGACCAATGTGTTTCTTGCAAACAGAATACTTCAGCTTTTAACAATCCCTTGACCTTCTCAAACTTATTTTCATCTCTTAATCCATTGCTATTCAAACAGGCAATGTTCATAAAGCCCCACATAGCAAGTATCGTCATTTTTAAAAGAATCATCCTCATTTTGTTAATTCCAGACACTTACTTTCTGCCGTATGCTCCTCTATTTCTTTCTTCTTTCTTTTCTTCTGCACCCTTTCCCCTTTACTTGTGTCCATGTCCTCGTCGTCAATTGTCACCAGACTTTCTTGCACCTCTCTCTTCCCTCCAGCGCTCTCCACCTGCAACTTTTCTTCTTGCCTTTTCACATTGTCACCCTCCTGACTCTTGCCATCAGCTTTCACTCCTTCCCCTTCTCTGTCTTCACACTCCAAGATGTTCCTTTCCATCTTTTTTCCAGGTTCCGCTTCCCTCTCTTCCTTTTTTTTCTCTCTCTCTCTCCATCTCCTCCCTGCAGCCTCCTCCTCTTGATCACTCACATCCACAATCGCTCTCCATTCCGTTGTTCTTTCTTCCCAACTCCATGCATCCCTTCTCTCTTCTTGTCCAGTCATTTCACCTACCTCTCCTTCGATCTCCACCTCCTCATCCACCTCATACTGATCCGAATCCTCCCCATTGCTGTTTCTCTCACCTATCTCTGCTGGGGTTTCACACACACATAATCCAGGTCGCATATTGCACATTTTGCAGTTCTCTTCCTTGCACTCTCTCGCGTAATGACCTTGCCTTTGACACTTAAAACAGCTGAAGCTTGGACAGTCTCTTACAATATGACCTGGCTGAATGCACAGGCGACAGACTTTCACTTGCCTATCATGTATTACCCTGAAGTGCTCCGTCCCTCCTAATGTCTCAAACTTCGTTGAATACGGCAGTGATTTTACCACCTCATTGAACTTTACCTTTAAAAATCTTGTTCCATCAGCGATATCCGTCCCCGGCCACATTCTCCTTCTCACACTTGAGGTTGCTTTAACTCCCCATTCAGACAGCTTTTTAAGTATCTCCTCATCCTGTATGTATGTTGGTAACCCAAGGAACGAGACCACCATCTCCATACAGTCCACCTCTTTCGCCATCACCCGACTATTCTTTATCTTAAGCCCATCCAACAATTTCTCCTTTCCTTTTTCCTCCTCCATTGTCAACTCGTATTCTTTTGGTGTTTTGAATCTACATCCGATCACCACTCCACATTCTTCTCTCACTTTCTTCAGTATCTCCATCATTGTTAGTCTATCTTCTCCTTCTATTTCCACCAACACTGTGAGCCTCTTTTCATAATGCCTTTTTCTTAGACCCAGCTCTCCGTCCATTTCTCTTGTGTTCCTTTTCTCCTGTCCTTTTGCATTCTCCATTTGTCACACCGTGTTGTAGCCTTCTCAGTGTAGAAAGTATTTATTTATAGGGATTAAATGACTTTAAAGCAGACCAGTTCCCCTTTTTTTAAAAAGGTTGTTTTTAACTTCAAGGCTTCAGTTTCCAATTTTCAACTCTCCACACTTGTTGTTTGATATCCTCCTGCAAGCTGTACCACTTCCTGCTTCCACTAGGGCGTCCACACAGGCAGTCTCCCATCCATGTATTAACCAGGCCCAAACCTGCTAATATTCAGAAATCGGGCATTGACTCTATTTTTTGGCAAAATTATTATATACTAAGTGAAATTTTTCCAAAAAGTTTAAAGCACCTGGTATTCCCAGGCAGTCTCCCATCCAAGTACTAACCAGACCCAAACCTGCTAAGATTCAGAGATTGGGCATTGACTCTTTTTTTTTTTTTTTTTGCAAAATTATTATATAATTTGTGAAATTTTCCAAAAAGTTTAAAGCACCTGGTATTCCCAGGCAGTCTCCCATCCATGTACTAACCAGGCCCAAACCTGCTAATATTCAGAAATCGGGCATTGACTCTATTTTTTGGCAAAATTATTATATACTAAGTGAAAATTTTCCAAAAAGTTTAAAGCACCTGGTATTCCCAGGCAGTCTCCCATCCATGTACTAACCAGGCCCAAACCTGCTAATATTCAGAGATCGGGCATTGACTCTATTTTTTGGCAAAATTATTATATACTAAGTGAACAATTTCCAAAAAGCTTACAGCACCTGGTATTCCCAGGCGGTCTCCCATCCAAGTACTAACCAGGCCCAAACCTGCTTAGCTTCCGAGATCAGACGAGATCGGGCATAGCCAGGTTGGTATGGCCGTAAGCGAAGACTGCCGCAAAGAGAGGGCTATATAGAGATCAGCCAATCTAATCGCCAGTACATTATATAAGTAGGAAAGAAAACCCAAAAGCTTAAAGCACCTGGTATTCCTAGCCGGTCTCTCATTCAAGTACTAACCAGACCTAAGCCTGCTAAGATTCAGAGATTGGGCATTGACTCTTTTTTTTTTTTTTTTTGCAAAATTATTATATAATTTGTGAAATTTTCCAAAAAGTTTAAAGCACCTGGTATTCCCAGGCAGTCTCCCATCCATGTACTAACCAGGCCCAAACCTGCTAATATTCAGAAATCGGGCATTGACTCTATTTTATGGCAAAATTATTATATACTAAGTGAAAATTTTCCAAAAAGTTTAAAGCACCTGGTATTCCCAGGCAGTCTCCCATCCATGTACTAACCAGACCCAAACCTGCTAATATTCAGAGACCGGCATTGACTCTATTTTATGGCAAAATTATTATATACTAAGTGAAAAATTTCCAAAAAGTTTAAAGCACCTGGTATTCCCAGGCGGTCTCCCATCCAAGTACTAACCAGGCCCAAAAGTGCTTATCTTCCGAGATCAGACGAGATCGGGCATAGCTTTTTTTTTTTTAGCTTTTTTTTTTTTATTCACAGTCAAAATACAAGTTGTGTACAAGACTTTAAAGCTGTTACAGGGAAATTTTCATAAAAACAAAAGCATTTCACAAAAGAATTTTTCCAAAATATGCATAACACTAAAAACCAAAAACATCTAAATTCACAAATTCATCGAATTCTTTAATCTTATCTTGGCATATAAAAGTGCTTTTGTTTTAAAATATATGTAACCTCCTTCGTAAAAATTCCATAAAAATCCCCCATCTTGTTTTCCAGTTTAAAATAACTGTACAGCATTTTTACATAATCTTCAACCAACTGTTTAAAAATCAACCATAGGTTAGCAATAAAATCTCTGTTTTTGACTATATTCCTTCTTTTCCATATTGCTGTTGTTTTCAATCTACTTCCCCCGCTCAATATGTTTTTCTTCACACTTTCTTTCCCACCAAAAGTTTTTTCCTTAGTGTCTCTTACCTCCTCTTGGCTTGTAATGTCCTTTACTCCATCATCTCCTTCTTCTTTGTTTTCCATCTTATTCTGTTCAACATTACCATCAAATAGTTGTAGTCCCATCGTCATTTTTGCTCTTTCTGTCGTTTTTTCTCCGCCCCGTTCATCTTTACTTACTCTTTCTTCGCCGCTTTGTATCTCCTTTATCATGACACTTACTTGCTGTGGTACACCTCCTTCATCATCCTCTTCCACATTCGCTCCATCATTGTGTGAATCCATCTCCATTCCCTCATGTACTTCTTCATAATTTTCACATATGCACCTTTGTGATGCCCTCTCACAGCTTTGGCACTGCGGGGCTTTGCAGTCCCGTACATAATGCCCCTGCTCCAGGCATCCTCTTTCATCTTTGCTCACTCTTTCTTCGCTTCTCTGTATATCCTTTGTTATGACACATTCTTGTTGTAGTACACCTCCTTCATCATCCTTTTCCACATTCTCCCCTTCGTTGTGTAAATCTGTCTCCATTTCCTCATGTGCTTCTTCATAATTTTCACATCTACACCTTTGTAATGCCTTCCCACAGCTTTGGCACCGCGGGGCTTTGCAGTCCTGCGCATAATGCCCCTGCTCCATGCATTCTCGGCATATAAAATGAGGACAATCCTTCTTTTCGTGATCAACACTTGAACATATTCTGCAAGTTTTCACTTGGTGATCATGAATCACTCTAAAATATTTGATTCCTTCCTCCGTTTCAATCCTTGTATTATATGGAAGGGACACCACGTCCTTTGGAAATTTAACTCTGATAAATCTTGTTCCATCCGCCACCGTTGTCCCAGGGTAAAACCTCCTTCTCAGAGGTAGTATCGGTGTAACCCCCCAGCTTGTTAATTTTTGCAGTACTTCCTCATCACTTATATAATTTGGCAAATTTAGAAAAGAAACCATCCTTTCTGTTGCACAAAGCTTCCTCATTTCACACATTTGCCCATTAATTAATATTCCATCCAATATATGTTCAAAGTCTGTTTCTTCCTCCAAAGTGAGTTCATATTCAAAATCAGTTTTTTTCCTTAGTCCGTATAATTTGCCAATTCCAGTTTTGTCCTCTACAGCTTTAATTATCATCATAACAGTTAATTTGTCCGGATTTTTCACATTCATTGTCAGCGTTGTTTCTTTTTTGTACTCTCTCTGGTATCTCATTTTCCCTCTCAACTTATTTATCATTTCATCTTTTTGACTTTCCTCTTTTCTCTTTTCACCATTTGAATAATCCTTTGCTTTACCTTGTAGCCTCTGTTGTTGTTCAGTCCTTTCTTTCAGCATTTCAGTTCCATTTCTCTTCTTCCTCGAGACCACAGTTGCCCATGTTTCCTCTTCTTGATTTTCATTATTTTCTTTAATCATAGTTTTGAATGAACTAGTCCCTTCATCTACTTTGTTGGATTTTATCTCCAGTTCTTTTCCCAGTCCTGGTCCATTATCCATTATTTCCTTCCTTGTTTGTAGACCTCTCAAACGATATCAAAAACCAAAACCAAAAACTCAACCCCAAACAGTTAAAAAACTGCTTGGGGTTAAACCGTGAAAATTACACCAAAAGTGAACTTTATAACTTTTAACTTAGCAAAAAAATAAATAAAATAAAACATTAACAAAAATGGCCGAGAGCCTTTCTCTCCAACTGCAGCCAAATCACTGATTGGAATGTACCAACTAGATCGGGCGTGGCCAGGTTGGTATGGCCGTAAGCGAAGACTGCCGCAAAGAGAGGGCTATTTAGAGATCAGCCAATCTAATCACCAGTACATTATATAAGTCGGAAAGAAAACCCAAAAGCTTAAAGCACCTGGTATTCCTAGCCGGTCTCTCATTCAAGTACTAACCAGACCTAAGCCTGCTAAGATTCAGAGATTGGGCATTGACTCTTTTTTTTTTTTTTTTTGCAAAATTATTATATAATTTGTGAAATTTTCCAAAAAGTTTAAAGCACCTGGTATTCCCAGGCAGTCTCCCATCCATGTACTAACCAGACCCAAACCTGCTAATATTCAGAGACCGGCAATGACTCTATTTTTTGGCAAAATTATTATATACTAAGTGAAATATTTCCAAAAAGCTTACAGAACCTGGTATTCCCAGGCGGTCTCCCATCCAAGTACTAACCAGGCCCAAACCTGCTTAACTTCCGAGATCAGACGAGATCGGGCATATCTTTTTTTTTTAGCTTTTTTTTTTTTTTATTCACAGTCAAAATACAAGTTGTGTACAAGACTTTAAAGCTGTTACAGGGAAATTTTCATAAAAACAAAAGCATTTCACAAAATATTTTTTCCAAAATATGCATAACACTAAAAACCAAAAACATCTAAATTCACAAATTCATCGAATTCTTTAATCTTCTCTTGGCATATAAAAGTGCTTTTGTTTTAAAATATATGTAACCTCCTTCGTAAAAATTCCATAAAAATCCCCCATCTTGTTTTCCAGTTTAAAATAACTGTACAGCATTTTTACATAATCTTCAACCAACTGTTTAAAAATCAACCATAGGTTAGCAATAAAATCTCTGTTTTTGACTATATTCCTTCTTTTCCATATTGCTTTTTTGGCCAAAATTAAAAACAAATTAATTAGTTTCTTGTTTGCTGTATTCTCTGCCATTCCCAACATAAAAAATGTATTCCAGTTATAGTCCCCCTCATTATCTCTTAAGTCTTTGATTATTTCCTTTAATTCCTTAAAAAATGGGTTCAACTTCTCACAGAATAAAAACAAATGTAAAATTCCTTCATCTTCTTTTTTACAAACTCTGCATTGGGCATTAGTTTCTTTCTGCATTGCACACAATCTCATTTCAGTAAAAATCACATTTTGTCTAATAAAATAATCAAAACTTTGTAAATCCACATCCAACCATTTCCATGTCATGTTCTTCCATATATCTTCCTCTTCAATTTCATTAAAATGCCTTATCCATAACTGATTGGCAAGAGGTTTTTTAAAAACTCTATTTATAAAAAACCCATAAAACATTTTAACAGAACCCAAATTAAAATTCACCATATTGTCTTTACATTTTAGAAACACGCTCATTTTATTTTCTTTTTCTCCCTCCTTAATAATTTCTTCCAGCCATTTTCCTGGGATTGCTTTTTTTACTTGTTCATATTGTCTTTTTAAAACATTTACATTAAAGTCCTCCTTCTCCTCATCCATTGCATCTATGATCACTTGAAGTGGTAAAAATCCCTCTTTAAATTCCCATAAAACATCCCTCACCTTTACAAACCCTGCTTGCAACCACTTCTTAAAATAGATATCATACTCTTGCATCTTTATTTTCCCATTTAAAAACAGAGGTTGATTTAAAATCATTTCTCTCCCCTCCGGATTAAAATCCACCTCTGTTAAAAAAAGCCTCCAAGCGCTTAAAACCTCTTTGTAAAATGGTGGGATCCCCTCCATCATCCAATTCTTAAGCTTCATCCATAAAACATTTTCCCCCAAATTAAAATTCCCACATTTATTTAAATAAAGAGCCATCAATCTCTTCCACTCTGCTCTGTTCGTATCATCCAAATATTTTCTTACCACCTTTACTCTCATGCTTTTCATTTTTTGTTCTACATCCACCAAACCCATCCCTCCCTCCCCCGGTTTCCCAATCAGTGTAAAATATGCAATTCTTGGAGGCTTTTTGTCCCATAAAAATTCTAAAACACATTTCTTTATTCTCTTAAAAACCCAGTCTGGCAATGCATCACATGTAATGTATACCACATTCTAGATAACATTAGCATGTTTACAACTAAAATTTTCCCTTTTAAACTTAAAAACCTGCTTCTCCAGAAAATCAGTCTTCTTTCCATCCCTCCCACCGTCTCTTCCCACATACTGTCCGTAGCCTCCTTTTCATTCTTTGCTACAATTATTCCTAAAATCTTTATTTCTTGCACCTCTGTAAACTTACAGACCCCTGTAAGAACCTCCGCCCTTCCATATTTCATGTATACAGTTTTTTCTTCATTTATCTTTGCACCCGAACCCTCACAATACAGTTTTGTTTTCTCCATCACTCTTTTAACACTTTCTACATTTTCAACCACAATTGTCGTGTCATCAGCATATTGAAATATTGTCTTTAATTCTTCTCCCTCTTCCATTTGTATTCCATTTATTCTTTTTTCTCTATTTATTAAAAGCCCTAAAGGTTCTGCTACCAATGAGTACAACTGCGCCGACAATGGACACCCCTGTCTTATGGATCTTAAAACTTTAAAAGGTTGAGTTAAAAAACCATTGCATTTTACTTTTGTAAAAATATCCCTGTATAAAACCGAAATCCATTTAATAAAATTATTCCCAAACCCAAATTCCTTTAAAACTGCAAATAAAAAGCCATGTTCAACTCTGTCAAAAGCCTTTTCAAAATCCATACTAATAACATAAGCACTTTTGCCTTTTTCTTTTATATACCCTGCTATATCTCTAATGCTGCTAGTAACATCTGCTATATCTCTCGCCTTTACTCCATACGCCTGGTTTGTTTCTATTATATTTGGCATGACATTTTTTAATCTGTTTGCTAAGACCTTGGCTAAAATTTTAAAATCAGTGTTTAGCATTGTAATGGGTCTAAAATTTTTCAGCTCAGTTTTGTCTCCTTTTTTCTTGTATATTATTTTCATTAATCCTAGCCCCATTCTTGGGCTTACTCTTTCTTTTTTAAAAACTTCTTCAAAAATTTCATTTAAAATCACGCTTACTTTTTCTTTAAAAACTTTGTAAAACTCACTTCCAATACCATCTACTCCGGGGCTTTTCCTCACTCTTAATTGATTTATGGCATGTATGATCTCTTCAGTTTCTATTTCCCTTTCACATATTTTTTTATCCTGTTCGCCAACTTTCCTTGTTATCTGTTGCAACAAAATATTCCTTTTTTCCTCATCTCCCCCCTCAGACTTAAAAAGTTCCTCATAAAATGATTTAACTTCTTTTAAAATCCCCTCTGTATCTGAGACCACCATTCCATTGCTACTTTTAAGTTCTTTAATTGTTTCTGCTCTCCCCCTGCTTTTCTCAAGATTAAAAAAGAATCTGTTACATTTTTCCCCTTCCACCGTATATTTTGCTTTGCTTCTCAACATTGCCCCCTTGCATTTCTCCTCTTCTATTTTTCTCAACGTATTTTCTATTTCAATTACTTTTTGCACATCTACTTGGTTTTTATTTAACTCCTCTTTTAGAGTTCTCCTTATTTCTCTCTCCTTGGTTCTTTTAACCTTTTGTAATAAATTACAGTAGTTCATAGAATATTTCTTAATATCATACTTAACATTTTCCCACCATTGCCTTTTGTCTTCCATATACATCAGGTCTTTTTTCCTCCCCTCTAATATCATTTCAATCTCTTTTTTAAAACTTTCATTCTTTAAAACCTCAGTGTTTAAAATCCACACCCCAGGTCCCTTTGTTTGTCTTTTAAAATCCATCGTCATTAAAACCATTTTGTGATCGCTTAAGGTCGTTTCTTTGTAAAATATTCCATCAATGAAACATTCAAGATTTCTGGTACTTAAAAAATAGTCTATTCTGGTTTGGCACATAAAATTCCCCACCAACTGTCTTCTTGAAAATTCCTTCTTTTTTCCATTTCTTTCCCGCCACACATCAATCATATTTTTCTCTTCCATCACTGACCTTAATTCTTTTCTACCCCCATCCGATTTAAAAACCATCCCATTTGCCATATCCATTTTACTAAAAACAGTGTTAAAATCCCCTGCAATCACCACCTTCCCCCATTTTTCAATTACATCAGCTAAAACATTAAAGTATATTTTATTTTATTTTTCTCCATTGGGAGCGTGCACGTTCACTAGAACAAATTTGTCTTCTTCCATTTCGATTTCTACCACCATACATTTTCCTTTTTTATCATTATATATAAGTTTTGTCTTTATACCTCTGTCTTTTCTTATTAAAACCGCCACTCCTCCTCCCATTTTTTCCTCTTCATTGTTAACAAGTAACTCCCCTTCCCATCTTTTTCTAATATCCTCCATAACATTCTCTTTCCAGTTTGTCTCTTGCAATAAAATCACATCTTCATTTCGACACAATTCCTTCACCTTTTCAAATTTATAAACATTCATTAATCCTCTAGCATTAAAAGTCACAATTTTCAGCACCATAAAATAAAATAAAAGCCATAAAATCCCCATTTTGTCAGTTCATTCACTCTCCTTCCTTTACCATTTCCCCACTGTCTTGTTTTTCATCACATCCTTGTTTTAATACTTTTCTTTTGGCTTTCTCTAAATTTGGTGTTACCTTAGTTTGTCTTCTTCTTTTATTGATTCCTGTAGTGCCGGCATCGTCGATGCATTCACTGTCTTTGTCCATTCTCCCATCCTCGCTGACCCACTCCTGATCCTCTGTCTTTTCCAGTTGAATCTGTAAAGTATCAGTTATTTCCATCAGTGACCCCGTTTCCTCACTGCACTGCGTTGATCCAGTCCTTTCACTTTCCTCTTCAACGTCCGTGCTTGTGGTATCCTCTCTTGGTGTCCCTTCCGTGTTTTCGTGTAGCTCCTCTTCACCGGCTTCCACATGCATCTGCCCACACCTCTGCTCTTCCTCCTGATGTTGTTCTCCGAACCAGCACTCGCACTTGTTTAACACAAGCCTGCAGTCCGGGCACCTCACCGCATTACAGTCCCTCGCGAAATGTCCCCTTTCCGAGCACTTATAGCATTTGAAGTCAGGACAGTCCTTCATCATGTGTTCAGGGCTCATACATAACCTACAGGTTCTCACCTGCTGGCTATGTATCACCCTGAAATACTGAGGTCCTTCTTCCGTCTCCATTCTCGTGCTGTAGGGCAGGGAAGCCACCTCTTTTGGAAACCGTACTCTCAGGAATCTCGTTCCATCCTCAATGCGGGTGCCCGGGTAGAATCTCCTTTTGATCTGTGAGATAGGAGTCACCCCCCATCCCTCCAGCTTCTTTAAAATATCGTCATCCTCCAAGTAAGCAGGCAGATGCATGAAAGATACAGCAAAATCCTTATTGTTCAACTTTTTAATTTCACAAGTCTTTCCTTTAATCATCAATCCTTCTTCCAGTTTCTCAATATCTTCCTGTTTTTCCTATGTAATTTCATATTGTTTCATCATTTTTGGTCTTACCGCTAGTATGCTAGTCACTTCGATCTTGTCTTTCAATGCTTCTATAATGTCCTCTGCTCTCCCATCTTGTACCTCCATCAAATCAATCACTACCGTTGCTTCCTTGGTATAGATCCGTTTCATTCGCCTTTCTGGGTAATCCTTTTCTCGTTGTCTTTGATCCAGTCCATTTTCAGTTAGCTGCCTTGTCTGTTTTGCCAAATCCATGTCTGTAGCCGTTAATCCGTCCATTTTAACAAAAAACACAAAACTAAAACGATCCCTCCCAAACAGCAAAGCTGTTGGGAGGACAAATAACAAAAATAACACAAAAAACTAGAAACAAAAACACTTATCTTGAACAAAAACAACGCAAAAAAAAAAAAAATCAAAAGTTTGGGTGAGCCTTTCTCACCTCCCTATAGCCAACACACTTCCTGTTTCTCACTAGCTCTCTAGTGCCCTCAGGTTGGTATGGCCGTAAGCGAAGACTGCCGCAAAGAGAGGGCTATTTAGAGATCAGCCAATCTAATCGCCAGTACATTATATAAGTAGGAAAGAAAACCCAAAAGCTTAAAACACCTGGTATTCCTAGCCGGTCTCTCATCCAAGTACTAACCAGACCTAAGCCTGCTAAGATTCAGAGATTGGGCATTGACTCTTTTTTTTTTTTTTTTTTGGCAAAATTATTATATAATTTGTGAAATTTTCCAAAAAGTTTAAAGCACCTGGTATTCCCAGGCAGTCTCCCATCCATGTACTAACCAGGCCCAAACCTGCTAATATTCAGAAATCGGGCATTGACTCTATTTTTTGGCAAAATTATTATATACTAAGTGAAAATTTTCCAAAAAGTTTAAAGCACCTGGTATTCCCAGGCAGTCTCCCATCCATGTACTAACCAGACCCAAACCTGCTAATATTCAGAGACCGGCATTGACTCTATTTTTTTTGGCAAAATTATTATATACTAAGTGAAAAATTTCCAAAAAGCTTACAGCACCTGGTATTCCCAGGCGGTCTCCCATCCAAGTACCAACCAGGCCCAAACCTGCTTAGCTTCCGAGATCGGGCATAGCCAGGTTGGTATGGCCGTAAGCGAAGACTACCGCAAAGAGAGGGCTATTTAGAGATCAGCCAATCTAATCGCCAGTACATTATATAAGTAGGTAAGAAAACCCAAAAGCTTAAAGCACCTGGTATTCCCAGGCAGTCTCCCATCCATGTACTAACCAGACCTAAGCCTGCTAAGATTCAGAGATTGGGCACTGACTCTATTTTTTGGCAAAATTATTATATACTAAGTGAAACATTTCCAAAAAGCTTACAGCACCTGGTATTCCCAGGCCCAAACCTGCTTAGCTTCCGAGATCAGACGAGATCGGGCATAGCCTTTTTTTTTTTTTTTTTTTTTTTTTTTTTTTACAAACTTAAAATATTACATTAAAAACATTGTACACATTTTCCACAGAACCATGACAAACAAGAGACAATCACAAAAACAATAACAATCATTCAAATTTCTCCCATATCCAAGTTACACCATCTATTTGATACTGTCACATTGTGTCCTTCTACAGATATATTACATATTGTTGTATACATACAATTCCATTTTGTTTTGTTAAATTAATTATATTTTTAAACTTCAGTTTAGATGACAACCCTCTAACATTAAGTGAGACCAAACATAAATTACTCATAATGAAATAAAATAAAAAACACAAACCCAAACAACCCATCATCCATATGTGGTCTCTCTTAATATCTAGGAATTTAGATCTACTTTATCTTCAATTAGCCTTGTTCTGTCTTCTCTTCTTAACTTTTATTTCTTTAATACTTGTTTAATATTTATTTGCGGTACTCTTATCATTTTACGTCTTCTGTTCATAATGCCCAATGTTCTGCTTTCAAGTTCAAGGTTAATTTCATCAGTTTCCTCATCGCTTACCTCCTCTTTATTCCAACCAGCTGCAATTTCACTCGTTGTTGCACATTCCTTTTCTTTCATTTGTCCATCATTAGCAATTGTTTGTTGTATCTCAGTCTCCATTGTATGCACTTCAATTTCTTTATCTGCGTTATCCTCTCTCCTCGTGGAGTCCTCCTTTCCTTGCTTCCTTAAATCATCAGAAATCCCATTCACCTCCTGTATTTCATCTTTCCTTCTATTTCTGCTTGTCTCCTCCATGTGCTCCTGCACCTCTATCTCCATTTCTGCATTGTCCTCCTCTTCAGATCCACACGTACACCTCATCCATGTCTTTTCACAGCTTTGGCACCGCAGGGCTTGGCAGTCCCGCGCAAAATGCCCCTGTTCCAGACATTCTCTGCAGGTATATTGAGGACAGTCCTTTTTTTCATGCTCTGTGCTTGTAAATATTCTGCAAGTCTTTAGCTGGCCATCATGAATTACTCTGAAGTATGTTGGTCCCTCCTCTGTGTCAAATCTCACATTGTATGGCAGAGTCACAATTTCCTGTGGGAATTTTACTCTTAAAAACCTTGTTCCATCCGCAACAGTGGTGCCAGGATAATATCTCCTTCTTAACGGGAGAATAGGATTTACTCCCCAATCCACCAGTTTTTGAATGATTTCATCATCTTTTATGTAGTTTGGCAAAAGCAAAAAAGAGACCATTCTTTCAGTTTTATATAGTTTTTTGATCTCACAAAACTGTCAATCAATCAGTAATCCATCTATTAGCTTTTCACAATCCATCTCATTCTCCATGGTTAGTTCATAGTCAACATTACTTTTTTTCCTCAGTCCATACAGCTTTCCAAAACCAGTTTTCTCTTCCACAGCCTTTATTATCATCATCACAGATATTATTATTTTTTTTTTTCTGGATCATTAACAGTCATTGTTTGCGTTGCTTTTTTTTGTAGTCTCTCTGATATTTCGATTGGCTTTTTATCTTTTTCATTGTCTCATTTCTTTGGACTGCTTCTTGTCTTCCATCAGTATAATCTCTTGTTTGTTTACCTTGACTTGTATATAGCTCTTCTGTTCCTTTACTCCTTGCATCCATTACATTCTTCTTTCTCCTTGTGGCAACCATTGCTCATGTTTCTTTGTCATCTTTATCCTTTCCGTTGTCCATTTCTTTGTTTCTTTCAGTGTAGTCGTTGTCCTCAGTCTCTTGGTCTAATATCCGTTCCGGTTCAGTAACTGTAATATCCGTCATTTTGAAAAAAATAAAACCCCAGACAGTAAAACTGTCTGAGGTTTAAACAAAAAATAAATTTAACTTATAAATTGAAAGTAATTATCAAAATAAAACACAATAAAACCAAACTAGGGGAGAGCCTTTCCCTCCCAAACTGCCACCTCACACTTCCTGGATCGTACCAACTCAGAGCATAACCAGGTTGGTATGGCCGTAAGCGAAGACTGCCGCAAAGAGAGGGCTATTTAGAGATCAGCCAATCTAATCGCCAGTACATTATATAAGTAGGTAAGAAAACCCAAAAGCTTAAAGCACCTGGTATTCCTAGCCGGTCTCTCATCCAAGTACTAACCAGACCTAAGCCTGCTAAGATTCAGAGATTGGGCATTGACTCTTTTTTTTTTGGCAAGATTATTATATAATTTGTTTAATTTTCCAAAAACTTTAAAGCACCTGGTATTCCCAGGCAGTCTCCCATCCATGTACTAACCAGACCCAAACCTGCTAATATTCAGAGATCGGGCATTGACTCTATTTTTTGGCAAAATTATTATATACTAAGTGAAAATTTTCCAAAAAGTTTAAAGCACCTGGTATTCCCAGGCAGTCTCCCATCCATGTACTAACTAGACCCAAACCTGCTAATATTCAGAGACCGGCATTGACTCTATTTTTTGGCAAAATTAATATATACTTAGTGAAAAATTTCCAAAAAGCTTACAACACCTGGTATTCCCAGGCGGTCTCCCATCCAAGTACTAACCAGGCCCAAACCTGCTTAGCTTCCGAGATCAGACAAGATCGGGCATAGCCAGGTTGGTATGGCCGTAAGCGAAGACTACCGCAAAGAGAGGGCTATTTAGAGATCAGCCAATCTAATCGCCAGTACATTATATAAGTAGGTAAGAAAACCCAAAAGCTTAAAGCACCTGGTATTCCCAGGCAGTCTCCCATCCATGTACTAACCAGACCTAAGCCTGCTAAGATTCAGAGATTGGGCATTGACTCTATTATTATTATTTTTTTTGCAAGATTATTATATAATTTGTGAAATTTTCCAAAAAGTTTAAAGCACCTGGTATTCCCAGGCAGTCTCCCATCCATGTACTAACCAGTCCCAAACCTGCTAATATTCAGAGATCGGGCATTGACTCTATTTTTTGGCAAAATTATTATATACTAAGTGAAAAATTTCCAAAAAGCTTACAGCACCTGGTATTCCCAGGCAGTCTTCAATCCAAGTACTAACCAGGCCCAAACCTGCTTAGCTTCCGAGATCAGACGAGATCGGGCATAGCCAGGTTGGTATGGCCGTAAGCGAAGACTGCCGCAAAGAGAGGGCTATTTAGAGATCAGCCAATCTAATCGCCAGTACATTATATAAGTAGGTAAAAAAAAACAAAAGCTTAAAGCACCTGGTATTCCTAGCCGGTCTCTCATCCAAGTACTGTAACGCCCCGTCTAGGGGTAGAGCGTAACATGGGAAAAAACAAGCGTGAACCATAAACTTCTTTTGAATTTTATTTGGGAGTTCACTTTCAGGAGCTGACAGTGCCAAAATAATAAACAAAATGTTCTAAATATTAATCCCTCTAAATTACCTATCCAAAATTAAAAATAAAAAAACAAAAATACAATTCTCTTAACCTAACTACCTAATCCAAAAACAGAGACCCAAACATTACAAAAACAAAAGGTGGTGTCTAACTCCCTACTTTCCCAAAACTATTTACAATATTCAATATAAGATTTACAAAGAAACATCAAGCTCAGAGGAATATCCAACAAATGGGGGTAAAACAACACAAGCACCGTACAAACAGCATGGTTCACAAAATGGCCGCCCCCCCCCCCCCCAAAGGAAATGCTGTCATCTCTTTTAAAGGGGCGAAGACCAATCAGAGTGCAACAGCAATGAGTCTGCAGGAACCAATCAGCAGCAACCTGGGCAGACACACACAAACCAAAACACAAAAACTATAGGGTCGTAACACCCCCACATATAAGAGTAAACATGTTTTACATAGTTTACAATTAACACCTAGACAGAGAATCTGCTATCACGTTGTCAGCACCCTTCTTGTAATTGATTTGCAAATTACAGCTCTGACAGATGAGTGACCAACGCATGAGTCTCTGGTTTTTGTTACACATTCTTTGAAGAAAAACGAGGGGATTATGGTCAGTGTATACAGCAATGGGTTGTGGACTAGAACCGATATATACTTCAAAATGCTGTAGAGCAAATAAAAGAGCTAGGGCTTCCTTTTCAATGGTACTATAGTTTACTTGATGACGATTAAACTTTTTAGAGTAGTAACATACGGGATGGTCAACTCCTTGGTCGTCTTCTTGTAATAGGACAGCACCCGCACCGTTTCCACTGGCATCCACTTCAAGTTTGAAAGGTCGACTGAATTCAGGAGCAGCTAAAACAGGAGAACTACATAACAGACTCTTCAAAGAAACAAATGCACAATGACAGTTCTCATTCCACTGGAAATTGGCATCTTTGCGAAGGATATCTGTGAGGGGTTTCACAACAAAAACTCCGATAGTACCCGGCCATCCCAAGAAATCGTCTAAGATCTCTTTTTGATTTAGGTACAGGAAAATCAACAATGGCTTGCACTTTGGCTTCCACAGGGCGAACAGTACCATGACCAACTTCTTTGCCTAAATAAGTAATGGTAGCATGACAAAACTCACATTTTGTTAGATTAAGTGTTAGATTGGCATCTTGAAATCTGGTAAACACTTCTTCTAGAGTTTTCAAATGATCATTCCAAGTATTCGAGTAGCAGACCACATCATCCAAGTATGCTTCACAGTTCTGTACATTAGCCAAGACACAATTCATTAGACGTTGAAAGGTCGCTGGAGCGTTTTTGAGCCCAAAAGCCAAGACCTTATACTGAAGGAAAGCGTCAGGGGTAGCAAATGCTGAAATCTCCGAAGCACGTTCAGTCAGCGGCACCTGCCAATACCCCTTGAGTAGATCTAGCTTAGTTACAAACTTAGCGCTGCCAATGCGATCAATGCAATCATCTATCCTGGGAAGAGGATAGGAATCTGCCTTGGTTAGTTGATTAACCTTTCGGTAATCAGTACAGAAACGTGAGGTTCCATCAGCTTTTGGGACCAACACACGGAGAACACCACGGACTACAGCTGGGTACAGCCAAACCATTTTCAATCAAATACTGAGTTTCCTTCTTCATGATTTCACGTTTCACAGGGTTTACACGGTAAGCATTTTGTTTAATGGGTCGATGGTCATGCATATCATGCATTAGCACATGAGTCACAGTAGGTACATCTGAGAAAAGCGGTGAATACTTCTCAACCAACTGCACAATTTCACTTCGAGCTGATCTAGATAAATGAGAGAGCTTAGAATCGAGGGTTACTAAAGCTTCAGAATTTTGAAGGCGTGCACCAGAAAGACAGGCACTTCCTAACCGAAGATCATCCATACTTGGAGAATAATCAGAAGAAGCTACATTTACAGAGGCTACTACAACTGGAGTCACAGAAGTTACAGGAACACTGATGGAGTTTTTAGAATTAGAACGAGAAACATACAACTTGAGCATGTTTATGTGACAAACACGAGTCTTTCTTTTCCGCTCAGGGGTTTGTACTACATAATCAGTATCATTCAACTTCTCTTCAATCACATATGGTCCGGTGAACTTTGCCTGTAGTGCAGAGCCAGGCAAAGGTAGCAACACAAGAACTTGATCGCCTATTTAAAATGAGCGTTGAACAGTCTTTTTATCAAATGTCCCCTTCATTCGGGTTTGGGAAGCTGACAAGGACTGTTGTGCTAACTTCCACATAGAATGCAAGCGTTCACGAAATGAGCTTACATGATCTAGGACACTCATAGAAGAAAACCCTGGCAGACCTCCAGAAAGTAATTGCTCTTGCAACAATTTTAATGGACCACGAAGGGTATGTCCGAAGACCAACTCAGCCGGAGCAAAACCAAGGGATTCCTGAGTGGTGTTACGAACAGCAAACAACAGAAGAGAAATCTGCTCATCCCAATCTTTATCATGTTGGAGACAGTAAGTTCTTATCATAGTTTTAAGAGTTTGGTGAAATCTTTCGAGGACACCTTGGGACTGTGGATGATAAGCACTAGATGTACAGTGTTTAATACTCAACTCTTTCATTACCTTACGGAAAAGCCTTGACATAAAGTTGGATCCTTGATCGGATTGAATGAATTTTGGAAGACCAAATGTTGTACAGAACTTCACTATGGCTTTCACGATGATCGGAGTCTTTAGTGAACGTAAGGGAATGGCTTCAGGGAACCTAGTAGCAGAACACATCAGCGTTAACAGATATGAGTGACCAGATTTAGTTCTTGGCAAAGGACCAACACAATCAATAACTAGTTTCTCAAATGGTTCACTCATTACAGGAATGGGTTTCAAGGGAGCTGGAGGAATAACTTGGTTTGGTTTTCCAGCAACTTGACACTCATAGCACGATCGACAATACTGGGTAACAGCAGACTTCATTCCGGGCCAGAAAAAATGTTTAAGAAGGTTATGGTAGGTCTTCTTAATACCCAAATGTCCGGACATCTCATGGTCATGCCCCACACTCAGTACATGTTCTCGATATGACTTCGGAAGGACTACCTGGAACACAGAGCTCCAATCTTGCTTTAAGCTCTCAGGTCTCCACTTACGCATTAGCACTCCATCGTCAATAAAATACGCTATTGTGTGGTCAGCTATCTCAGCTTTGTCAACCGCAACAGAAAAACATGACTTCAAAGTATCATCAGCATTTTGTGCCTCCATCAACTGTCTCTTGTCAAATGGGAAATCAAATTTTGGTTCCAGCTTTAAATTTTGTATAGGCCTACAAGCTTCCACATTTGTGTCTTCAGTGCCACCAACATTTAAATTCATGAATGAATCAGAGAGACCAATCTCCTTGTCGAATTTACGCGCCTGTGCACGAGTAACAACACACGAATAAAATACACTTGGAAATTTTTGATTTAACACATCATTCTGAGGTACACTAGGGACTTCAGTAACTTCAGGAAGACAAACAACTTTACTTCCAGCCAAATCATTTCCAAGAATTAGAGCTATACCCCTTACTGGTAGCTCATTACGTACAGCCATTTTAACTGAACCAGTCACAATGTCTGAACGCAAGTACACAGTATGCAAAGGAACTCTTACAACCCCAAGTTCTATTCCTTGAACTCGAACTTCTGAGTTACAACTAGACTGTGCTGAAAATGGGAGTAACATCTGCCAAGATGAAGGTTTGTGCAGCCCCAGTATCTCGAAGAATACGTACGGTTCTAGAATTTGAATCTGATTCAGACAATGACACTTCACCTTCACAAATAAAAGGTTCAAAGGTAGGATCAATAGAGGGTAATGAGTCAGGAGGATGAGGGCAAACAAAAGCTACAGACTTTGACGCATTCTGAGCCTTCCTCTGGCTTTTCCGCTGTAATGTAGGACAAACAGCAATCAAATGTCCTTTGTCATGGCAATAAAAACATTCTCTTGACATCAATGATAAATCATTTGTGTGATTATCTAGGGAAACAGCATCTGCTCTCTTAGAACTATAGTTGCTATTCACAACAGTGCGATGTGACAAACGTTGGGACTGAAAAGCAACCTTGTGCGTAAGCACAAATTCATACGCCAAAACCGAAGCTTCAGTTAAAGATGAAACTTTTTGTTCGTTGAGATAAACTACCACTTTTTCTGAAACGCAGTTTTTGAACTCTTCCATCAAAATTAATTCCTTTAACTGCTCAAACGTAGTGACTTTGCTCGCTACACACCATTTCTCAAACAATGTAGTCTTCTCACGTGCAAATTCGACAAATGTTTGACTGGTGTTTTTCAAATGAGCCCTAAATTTTTGACGGTACGCTTCTGGAACAAGTTCGTATGCTCTTAATACAGCCACTTTAACCGAATCATAGTTCATGCTTTGCTCAAGTGTCAATGCCGAACAAACCTCTTGCGCCTTCCCAACAAGTTTACACTGCAACAATAAAGGCCAAATATTTTTTGGCCACTTTAACGTGGCTGCAATGCGCTCGAACACAGTGAAATATGTGTCAACTTCCCGTTCTCTAAACGTAGGGACTAATGAAATTTGTTTACTAATATCAACATCAGTGTCAGGACTTACCTTAGACACAGGCAATGTTGCAGGAAGGGAAGGAGAAGTGATTACCGGCGTCTGCACAGGAGTATTTCCCCGTAACACTGGAGATTGTAACTGCTTAGCCTGCCCAAACTTCAATTCGAGCTCCAGCTCTTTCACTCGGACATCTCGTTGTGTCTCAAGCTCTACAGCTCGGACATGCAACAGCTGACTTTGGTATTGGCTTCGGCTTAGCTCCACTTCCAGTTCTTTCAACCGGATGGCCAGTAAGGGGTCTTTTACCAGAGACGGATCAACAGGATCTATGCCAGCTGCCTCCTGGGACTTGAATTCTGCCTCCGCAGTTTCCAAATCTTCAGATTGCGAAGTTATTGCAACACCTGTAACCACACTCTCACTAGGTAAAATGTTCTGTTTTTCAAGCTCCATGTGCAGTACCGCCTTAATCTCTTTCTTTAACGCATTTCGAGATACAACTATATCATAGAAATCTGCTATAACTAACAAATCATCTTTACAACATTTTTCCAATTGTTCTACTGTCGGCGCGATCGTAAATTTATCTAGTTCAAATTTGGATGACATACTAATCACCGTAACTCCTCCCTTACCAAAAGAAAAATCACAGTCAAAGAGAAACCACAACAGAACAACTAAATGACTAACTACTTTCCACTGGAATAGACAAGCTACCAATTTAGCAAGAATGGACGAGCCCCCAATTTCCATGTTACGCCCCGTCTAGGGGTAGAGCGTAACATGGGAAAAAACAAGCGTGAACCATAAACTTCTTTTGAATTTTATTTGGGAGTTCACTTTCAGGAGCTGACAGTGCCAAAATAATAAACAAAATGTTCTAAATATTAATCCCCCTAAATTACCTATCCAAAATTAAAAATAAAAAAACAAAAATACAATTCTCTTAACCTAACTACCTAATCCAAAAACAGAGACCCAAACATTACAAAAACAAAAGGTGGTGTCTAACTCCCTACTTTCCCAAAACTATTTACAATATTCAATATAAGATTTACAAAGAAACATCAAGCTCAGAGGAATATCCAACAAATGGGGGTAAAACAACACAAGCACCGTACAAACAGCATGGTTCACAAAATGGCCGCCCCCCCTCCCCCCCAAAGGAAATGCTGTCATCTCTTTTAAAGGGGCGAAGACCAATCAGAGTGCAACAGCAATGAGTCTGCAGGAACCAATCAGCAGCAACCTGGGCAGACACACACAAACCAAAACACAAAAACTATAGGGTCGTAACAGTACTAACCAGACCTAAGCCTGCTAAGATTCATAGATTGGGCATTGACTCTTTTTTTTTTTTTGCAAGATTATTATATAATTTGTGAAATTTTCCAAAAAGTTTAAAGCACCTGGTATTCCCAGGCAGTCTCCCATCCATTTACTAACCAGGCCCAAACCTGCTAATATTCAGAGATCGGGCATTGACTCTATTTTTTGGCAAAATGATTATATACTAAGTGAAACATTTCCAAAAAGCTTACAGCACCTGGTATTCCCAGGCCCAAACCTGCTTAGCTTCCGAGATCAGACGAGATCGGGCATAGCATTTTTTTTTTTTTTTTTTTTTTTTAATTTTATTTACAAACTTAAAATATTACATTAAAAACATTGTACACATTTTCCAGAGAACCATGACAAACAAAAGAGACAATCACAAAAACAATAACAATCATTCAAATTTCTCCCATATCCAAGTTACACCATCTATTTGATACTGTCACATTGTGTCCTTCTACAGATATATTACATATTGTTGTATACATACAATTCCATTTTGTTTTGTTAAATTAATTATATTTTTAAAATTCAGTTTAGATGACAACCCTCTAACATTAAGTGAGACCAAACATAAATTACTCATAATGAAATAAAATAAAAAACACAAACCCAAACAACCCATCATCCATATGTGGTCTCTCTTAATATCTAGGAATTTAGATCTACTTTATCTTCAATTAGCCTTGTTCTGTCTTCTCTTCTTAACTTTTATTTCTTTAATACTTGTTTAATATTTATTTGCGGTACTCTTATCATTTTACGTCTTCTGTTCATAATGCCCAATGTTCTGCTTTCAAGTTCAAGGTTAATTTCATCAGTTTCCTCATCGCATACCTCCTCTTTATTCCAACCAGCTGCAATTTCACTCGTTGTTGCACATTCCTTTTCTTTCATTTGTCCATCATTAGCAATTGTTTGTTGTATCTCAGTCTCCATTGTATGCACTTCAATTTCTTTATCTGCGTTATCCTCTCTCCTCGTGGAGTCCTCCTTTCCTTGCTTCCTTAAATCATCAGAAATCCCATTCACCTCCTGTATTTCATCTTTCCTTCTATTTCTGCTTGTCTCCCCCATGTGCTCCTGCACCTCTATCTCCATTTCTGCATTGTCCTCCTCTTCAGATCCACACGTACACCTCATCCATGTCTTTTCACAGCTTTGGCACCGCAGTGCTTGGCAGTCCCGCGCAAAATGCCCCTGTTCCAGACATTCTCTGCAGGTATATTGAGGACAGTCCTTTTTTTCATGCTCTGTGCTTGTACATATTCTGCAAGTCTTTAGCTGGCCATCATGAATTACTCTGAAGTATGTTGGTCCCTCCTCTGTGTCAAATCTCACATTGTATGGCAGAGTCACAATTTCCTGTGGGAATTTTACTCTTAAAAACCTTGTTCCATCCGCAACAGTGGTGCCAGGATAATATCTCCTTCTTAACGGGAGAATAGGATTTACTCCCCAATCCACCAGTTTTTGAATGATTTCATCATCTTTTATGTAGTTTGGCAAAAGCAAAAAAGAGACCATTCTTTCAGTTTTATATAGTTTTTTGATCTCACAAAACTGTCCATCAATCAGTAATCCATCTATTAGCTTTTCACAATCCATCTCATTCTCCATGGTTAGTTCATAGTCAACATTACTTTTTTTCCTCAGTCCATACAGCTTTCCAAAACCAGTTTTCTCTTCCACAGCCTTTATTATCATCATCACAGATATTTTTTTTTTCTGGATCATTAACAGTCATTGTTTGCGTTGCTTCTTTTTTGTAATCTCTCTGATATTTCGATTGGCTTTTTATCTTTTTCATTGTCTCATTTCTTTGGACTGCTTCTTGTCTTCCATCAGTATAATCTCTTGTTTGTTTACCTTGACTTGTATATAGCTCTTCTGTTCCTTTACTCCTTGCATCCATTCCATTCTTCTTTCTCCTTGTGGCAACCATTGACCATGTTTCTTTGTCATCTTTATCCTTTCCGTTGTCCATTTCTTTGTTTCTTTCAGTGTAGTCGTTGTCCTCAGTCTCTTGGTCTAATATCCGTTCCGGTTCAGTAACTGTAATATCCGTCATTTTGAAAAAAATAAAACCACAGACAGTAAAACTGTCTGAGGTTTAAACAAAAAATAAATTTAACTTATAAATTGAAAGTAATTATCAAAATAAAACACAATAAAACCAAACTAGGGGAGAGCCTTTCCCTCCCAAACTGCCACCTCACACTTCCTGGATCGCACCAACTCAGAGCATAACCAGGTTGGTATGGCCGTAAGCGAAGACTGCCGCAAAGAGAGGGCTATTTAGAGATCAGCCAATCTAATCGGCAGTACATTATATAAGTAGGTAAGAAAACCCAAAAGCTTAAAGCACCTGGTATTCCTAGCCGGTCTCTCATCCAAGTACTAACCAGACCTAAGCCTGCTAAGATTCAGAGATTGGGCATTGACTCTTTTTTTTTTTTTCTTTTGCAAAATTATTATATAATTTG